>NW_019396589.1:24739-98314 GCF_000591075.1 Eurytemora carolleeae | reverse complement strand
TCATGTGGATTTAACAGTTCTGTCAATATTTCAGAAAGCTGTGACTTCCGATCACAATTTGACCCCTTATACATAACTGTAAAGCCTTTTTTCCTAAACAATTTTTTGTTGCCATATACATTTTGAATGAAAAATATAAAAATAAACAAATCTGTAAGCTTTAAGATTGTTGAAATATAGACGAAAACACGTTTGATTTCAAATAAAAAAAGGAGGATGCTTCTCTCTGTGTTTAAGGTGGGGGGGGGGGAGCTATATCATGTTAGACTAAAGTTAATTGCACGTAAGATTGAAATATTTCATGTGTTTAATCATACCTGTGAGGACTAGGAAGAAGACATTGTTTTACTATAACATGTAACCAGAGATGGAATTTAAAGAATTTGAGCCGCGGTTTAAATCCGCAAAAACCCGGTTTAAATTAAGTGCCGGCTTAAATCTTGAAATATTTAATACAATTTTAAGTGGAAACAACCATATTTAAACCGCGGCTTAAATTTAAAACGCCACTCAAATTCTTTAAATTTGGCCACAGATAATTTTGATTTTCTGATACTTCGTGCGTAGAATCAAAACTAAAAGAGCTACGAGGTCACAAAGTCGTGTCAGTAATGTCACACAAATTTGACCTTCTCCTTCTAATTTTCAGAGATCTCTGTCTGATTTTTAGAGATCTCTGTCTGATTTTCAGAGATCTCTGTCTGATTTTCAGAGATCTCTGTCTGATTTTTAGATATATTTCCTTAAAACTTCTTGACTCAGAAGAGAAAGTTAGAAAAGTTTTAGCAACAAATGTAATTCTATTTATATATATAAGTAATATGTTTAATACGTTCAGGGTATGCTTACAAAAATGTAGAAATGGTTCTAATAAAAAGAAAAAAAAATGTCCAGTGTGCATCTAAACGTTCTATAATAAAAAGACATTAAAACTCTTTTCATCTTGTGACAGTTTAACAGTTTTCTAAATTACTTTATATTTCATTTTTCACATTACTTTTCAGAGGCGCACACAGGGGTGAGGGGGGGGGGCCTGTTGGGGTTCATACTCTCTCTGCATTATAAAACTGTATGGTTTCCAAGGGGTTTTCAGACCCCAACGGGTGCTGAGCCCCCTCTGGAAAGAAAAAAAAAATATTTCAATTACCGGGCTGATTTAAGCAGCTGAAGCAAGCTGTACAATACAAATACAGACTAATAAGGCAAAAAGGGACAGTACGCCAAATGAATAATCCCCTTATAATGTTTATATGCCCCCCCGGAAAAATTCCCGTGTAGGCCCCTGTAGCTGTTTCTATTTCATGGTCCTAAAATTAAAGCCGTAAATTATTTATTTTATTTGTACTTTAGTAAACGATGTATCAATAACTGGAAGTTTTTGTTGCTAATGCATCCCACTGTGTTTATCTTACACTAGGAGTCAAGTGATTTAAGGAAGTTTGTCCGTGAGAAGTTGTGTCTGTTTGTGTTTACTTCGTTTAAGGGACTGTTAGGCAAATTTTAAGTGAACCTTTATTTAAAAAATGAAATCCTCGATTCACAACGATACCTGAAAAACATATTCTGATAAGAAAATATGGAAGAAAAGTGTCAAGTTCTTTGACTTTCTTCATTGATTCTAATAAACAAGAAATATCAAGTCACTTTTGCAAGAAATTCCAAAATGAAAATAAAACTGTTTGAAAATACATAAAATTGCAAATCTAATTCATACTCTTTTGAACAAAGCTTTTTAGGGTACCGTTGTAAATCGGGCATTATCAAGGAACTGTATAAAGGAACACATTCACAAATTGTGGACTGTTCTCTCGACTCTAGAATAGGTCATTTTCGTAAACTTGTGTTCTAACAATAAATATCGGTAAAAGCTTTTAAAAAGTTTTCTTTGTTTTTATAATTTCCCTTTCCTGCCTTGAAAGTGAATATTTTTACGATTTTAAACCGCAGATTTTCATATTCTAATAAACACATAATATTGCTTAAATATGCTGTAATATAGAACAAAATTACAAAAAGATTGTTTTCTTATATTTACACGTTAAAATACTTTCTTAAAATTTGAGAAAGCATAAAGAATTGTTGGTCCAGGTGATTGTATATAAGTATTACATGTAGGCAGGGTGGAAGGGAGGGAGGGGGGTTCAATGTAAATTCAAAAATATTTTTAAAATATTTTAACAAATCATCTTCGCTGAATGAAAAGGAAAGTATGCTTAAAAGCAATAAATGAAATGAAATTATGCATAAAAGCAATAATTGAAATGAAATTATGCATAAAAGCAATAAATGAAATGAAATTATGCATAAAAGCAATAAATGAAATGAAATTATGCATAAAGACAATAAATGCAATGAAATTATGCATGAAACGAATAAATGAAATGAAATTATGCATAAATTAAATGAAATTATACATAAAGGCCGGCGGTGAATGAAATTATGCAAAAAGAGGAAATGAGTGAAATGAAACTAGGCTTGAAGGAAATGAAATTATGCATAAAGGCAGTTTTTTGGAAATCATAATATTATGCCTTTTCTAGTTTGTTCTGCGCAATGAAAGTTTGCAGGACATTCTTTGAAAGCTTTTGGAAATTTTATTGTGTAATTATTTTGAAAACTATTTGAGGGCAGTTAACATACTTTCTGTGAAGGGGAAACATGGAAGTTAAGAATTTAGATAAGTTTAGAGTTGATTATCAAATATTTGTGTTTTTAGTAATATTCATTAATTGTATTTCAATCCATTATTTTGTAGGTAAAATTTGTCTTAGAAACCTTAGAAAAGTAAAATTTTCATAAATTGCTTCTAAAATTGCTGGAAATATTTAATATTGCACTGGCATTCAAATGTATCCAAACATCAATCACGTCTATACATCTATATATTTAAAGTAGAAATCTCTACTTGGGTAGTGTAGTCTGTTTGTTAGGATATCTTATCATAATTAATGAACCTCCAGACCGATTTGTCTCATTTTTTTGGGGACAATTTTAAAAAACCACCAACATTTTCTTGGCTTAGTTAACAAATTTAAGTCAATTGGCTGACTTTGATATGGAAAACTCCACGCAAAACTGGGTTCCCAAGCTGTTGATATAAGAATTATATCACAAAAGATTAGATTTGTATGTCAGACAAAAAAAGAGGAAAATCCTGGATGGAAAAAGTTGTTTCTATAAAACTTTTGAGAAGAATATAATTAAGTTAAAAGATCTGTTTCAAAGAAAAGTTTTATCTCTCTAAATGCCTTTCAGTTTCTTTAAGTTTAAAGAGACCGTTGGCTATAATTCAAGTGAGCCTCCTATTTTTGAAGTATTTGGGTAGCCTATATAATTTTGCCCTGCGAATTTTATTTACAAAGTACACTAATTTGATTTGTTGTGTATATGACCGTGTAAATGGACAACATAATACACTATATACAACAGGGGTTCCTGGTTTTAATATCTATTTATGCAACTGTCTTGTGTTATTATACGTGACAATATGTTTTTTGGCAGGGATTTTTACTTTTTTCGTTTGTCACAACAAAAAAACATAATTTCCTAAGTAATAACACAAGACAGTTGGATACATCTACAATATATTCAATACAAGTTTCGTAAAATTGCGCGATTTTTTTTATCAAAATCCGCGAAATATAAAGGGAAACCTGCTTTGTCGGAAACGTTGAAACCCAAGATCATGAAATTGTAAGTAAAAATGCGGAATAATCTTAAACTTGAATGAAGTCAATCAATCTCAATTTTAGGCCCTATTAAATGAAGGTATTTTGCATTTCCTATTTTATACTTTTTATACCAAAATTTCATATACATTCGTAAAACATATTGAAAAAAAGATATTAGGTGTTTTTACCCCTGGTATATTTTCCTTGTATTTCTTTATATTTTGAGAAATTTGCAGACTGCAGTATACTTTGCTAAGTATGATTATTTCTTAAATGAATCTATTTATTCTACATGGATGGATTCTCTTTTTCGCTGTCCTTAAATATCGCAAAATTTTCTCTCTTCCTGACCTTACATAGCAATGCCTGCTTATGAAAAGTCTCATCAATTGAATTGTCGCAACGCCATGGCCTTTATTTACCGCTCTAGCTTACAGATACTTTTCTGTGCCCCTTTTCATGGACATTTTAGCAAGTTTCGTTGTTAGCTTTGGTTTATATGAACTAATTGTCAAAATTATCATCTTTTTTCCTTGAGAGCTTGAGACTTTTAAATCACAGTGACCTGTATGTGAGTTATAACAGTTTAACTAGTTTGTCTTGAGATTTCCAAGATCTAATCTGCTACAGTGATGACAAGAAAACAATGGAAAAATGAAGTAAACTTTTAAACTCAAGCTATGACTTAAATTAGTCCAATGAACATGGGACACTTTAATTGTGCAGTGTAAACAGACAATTACAATTAAAGATTTATTTAATATTTAGTAAAGCTATTTGCTCGTCACAACTTCAAATGCATTTCAGTTTGGCTTTAATGGCGTCTTCTTATTTTAAAGATGTCTGGTTATCTCCGCATATTTTCACCTTTAAAATTGACTGACATTTTAAGAAAATCTAGAATCCCAATTACAAAATAACAACTAAATTGTTAAAATTTTTACTCTCTAATTCATTTTCAAAATTCATTTAAGAACGTTCACCTTTTGGAAAGCCTATAGTTAGTACAAGTTTTTAATGTAAAACTCTCATATGGTCAGTCATTAATTATCAGAAATCAAAGACAAATCCCAAGTCATTTTATAATCTCCATGTGTATTGGGACACATTGTATCGTATTTTGATACCTTGAAATAAATACATGTAATTTGTTGGATGTGAGTGTACAATAATAAAACATGTGATGGCTAGAGAATACATTTATTTATCATGAGAAGTTTTGAACAATCTGTCAATATCTCATAAAACCATGTAAATAGAAGTACATGAACATATACATGTACTAGCAAAGGAGGGAGTGCTTCCGAAAAACAAAAGCAATCCCTTCTTTTTAGACATATAGACATTTACTTTAAAATATGAACTAGTCCATGGAGTTTACCTAAATACATTTTATCTTTTATTTTTAATCCTCTCTTATGAACAAAAAAGTAACTATATATTTAAAATTAGGATATCAATATGATATAAAAAGAACCTCTTGAAGGGACGGATATATTTTTGTCTGAAAAGAAATAGCTTTGGACAAAACTGGAACATTTAATCTTGACAACTTTAAATATACTTTTAACAAGACAACAGTTTTCTTCAAATTGACTAAGGCGAAAGTTTTGTGGAAAAAAATATGTAAAAAACATCCCGCTCTTTTATAGAGTTCATAGTAAAAAAGTCATACACTTTTTCAATTAAAGAGAAGAATTATCGCAACTCAGTTTTTTTTGGGGTGTTTTTTTTCTGACTGATATTACCTGAAAAGTTGTTTTTGTTTCTGCTGTTTCTAACCCTCCATTTAAATTGGCATAAAGGATTCGCCACCAAGGAGTATAAAATAGAAGGGAGATACTACTGACACAGCCCGCCCCACCGTATGATTTTAAATCCTTTGCAGACGGGAACTTTATTTGTATAAGAAATATTCAGAATAGGTTATTGTATACGCAGTAATTGTACATCAGACAAATACATTTCTTATACAAATGGAGTACCCGTCTGCAAAGCATGTATATTGTATAATCATATGATAGGGCGGGCCGCGTCCGTTGTATCTCCCTTCTATTCCATACTCCTTATTCGCACCAGCGCCATCAAAAGCTTAGCCATGTAGTCGGTTATAATCAGTTTTAAAAATAACTTGCCGATTATTGCTGCAGAAACTGTGTAGGATTTTGCAAAAATTCCAAATATTTTAAGTTTGTAACCCGACGATATATCTTTCATATTTTTAAACAGACAAAGTCATAAAGGATACCGTTGTGAATCAGGCTTAGTCCATTCAAAGTAGAGGATTGCTGAAAAAAAACTATCACAGTCCTTATAAGCAGCTTACTATTCTGTCCAATTAAAAAATCTTCCAAAAAAATGCAGTAAAAGATGTTAAATCTTAAATGAGTAAATTAAAATTTATACTTAAAATAAAAAAGTTTTAAAAAATTAAAAGTTTTATCAAATGTTCATTTTGTTATTAAGAGAGGATGAAAAAGAGGAATAAACGCCCATTTTATCTATTTAATTTTATGAAAGGAAGGTTGGGAAATGTTTCCTGTTCAAACAGAATATTTTTATGATTTCATCAAATTATAAATTTGATATTTTCACTTGAGTCGGAGTTTCAGGGGGTTCCCCAGAAAAGGAAAGAGGTCCTTGGTACCCCTGCTCTTGTTGATGTGAGGGTAGTCCTCCCTGTTGTTGAGGGGGTAGAAGGGGGGTCTGAAGGGTGGAGGGGGTGGAACTAATGGTTACTATTGCTGATGTGACGGTGACAGGTAACGAATTTGACCCATGGGAGTTTGGTGTAGGGGTCACTGTATCATGTTTGTATTTATCCACTAATGGTAGTTCATAAACTGTATGTTTGTCGGGCCGGTGTTCCTGTAGTGCCAGTACAGCGTTCATGTTACTCTCATTCAGGGCAGAGCTACTCGGCCCGTTGTTGGTCTGAAAAATCAATCAATCAGTCCATCAATTAAAACATTAACAAACCCTTAACATTTAATTAATAATTTATCCATCAATGAATCAATTTTTTAGTGTTATTTACTCAAAGTAAGTTTGTAGGAAAGGACAAAATGGCGTAACTGATATGACCCGATATTTTTTGGCTTTTTGGCGGTTTTAAACGAAGAATTTTACCTAAAAAAATTCGGCATTTATCATTATTGAAAATGCAGCCATTTAAACAGAAGAAATAGCGAAAATTTGAGAACAATAAGAAAAATGGCGAATATCAGTTAAAAGTTGAAATTGTCAATAGGTAAGAGGTCGCTTTAAGTGCCCTAAAAGCCTAATTTATAATTATATAATAAAGTAATATTTTTTTAGAAGTAAATTGTAAAAAATATTTAACATGACTAATGTAGATAATATATAAAACTAGTCATTCCTGTTTTTCCCAGTTTTTGTATATTTCCTTAATTTTACACTCCTTTTTTTGGTGAATTTAACAAATACCATTTCTACTTTTGAAGAAATAGGAATCAATAACAAATGAAGATTCCCACTTTGTTATTATTTGATGTTGTTTTGAATAGTTTTAGGAGAATGTTGAAAATCAACTTGTTGAATGGTTGTTATTGTATACACTGTTTCGGTTGTGAGTGTATACACTGTTTTGTCAACTGTTGCTGTATTTTGTGTTCACATAGACTATTTAAAACCATAACTAGTGTTTTTAAAATTCGTCTCCTATTCCACAATATCATGGCTCTTACTGTACGAATTATGAAAAGTTTGTTATTATTCTGTTTTTGAGTTTTTCATTTCCAACATTCCTTTTATTTTGTTATACTACGAACAAAAGGAATTCTTATAACTTTTGCAAAAACAGGATTTAATCAAGCCAATACATATTACTGATTAATGAAGAACATTTTCCTGTCTCCAAGAAGGGGAAGGGGGGAGGGGGGGGGGGAGAGGGAAAAAAGGGGNGACACAACATTGTAAGGTTTAATGAATGAAATATATACTATCTGGGTTTATAGGTACTACTCTACTTTGGACACAACATTGTAAGGTTTAATGAATGAAATATATACTATCTGGGTTTATAGGTACTACTCTACTTTGGACACAACATTGTAAGGTTTAATGAATGAAATATATACTATCTGGGTTTATAGGTACTACTCTACTTTGGACACAACATTGTAAGGTTTAATGAATGAAATATATACTATCTGGGAGGGAAAAAAGGGGATGGGATGGGGAATGTATCTTGAATATCTGAATAATTGAAATATGTAAAAATTAAGTATAATTAATCAAAAATAAGAGCAATTTGTGTAATTTATTCCCAAACTGAGCAAATATATAGAAAATCGTTAGTTGCATGTTTTTTGTTTATATTTTCGCCGTAATATCTTGAGTATTGACTTGACTGTATATTTCATCAAAATTGAGGCACCTTGTCAAACATGTAAAGAGAAACGTAATTTTTAGTTTTAAAAAGTCATTTTACAAGAAATCCCCCAAAGCACTAAAAGTCATGATTTTCGTTTTGAAAATTTATTTTAATTTTGTTATCTGGGTTTATAGGTACTACTCTACTTTGGACACAACATTGTAAGGTTTAATGAATGAAATATATACTATCTGGGTTTATAGGTACTACTCTACTTTGGACACAACATTGTAAGGTTTAATGAATGAAGTATAAGAAATATCATGGACAATTTTCAACAAATTTCTTGGTAAATAAAATGGTACTTTTTAAGCATGAGAGTTGTAAAACAGTTAGAGATGGTCATTAATCTTTGAAAGCTTTCAAATGACAAGAAGTTAATCAACCTTAATCTCCCCATAATGTGGTGTACTGTGTTTCTACAGAAAAGCGAACCTTTAAAAGTGATTTTTTCGCGAAAAATGAAAGGGGATACAGGCTTATTCGATCGTGACAAATTTTACTTCTATCTGTATCTAGTGTTCTTGAGGAGGAAATGGTTAAAATACTCTAAGATTTCATGTAAATTCATGGAGTTGGTCTGCAGGAAAATACTAAGAGATTCCATGTAAATTCATGGAGTTGGTCTGCAGGAAAATACTATAAGATTCCATGTAAATTCATGGAGTTGGTCTGCAGGAAAATACTATAAGATTTCATGTAAATTCATGGAGTTGGTCTGCAGGAAAATACTAAGAGATTTCATGTAAATTCATGGAGTTGGTCTGCAGGAAAATACTATAAGATTCCATGTAAATTCTTGTAGTAGGTCTGCAGGAAAATACTAAGAGATTCTATTTAAATGTAATGTAACCCTATAAAGGCTGGGGGGCCTGAATCTATTCATAGACTTAGAGAATAGGTATATGGTCATAGCCAAAGAAATTGAGTTTTTGTTGCAATCTCTGATTTTCTAATCCCTATATCTTTGCAAACCAATGTCGTAGGCCTTAAATATTTCAAACTATGAATTCTGTTAAATAAAATAATCTAAGTTTGAAATATAAAAGGTTTATACCACAAGGCTGCAAAGATATAGGGATTGAAAAATATAAGTTTGTTGCAAAGACTCAATTTCTTTGTCAAGGTCAGCTCAATGAAAAAAGTTTTGACCGATGACTTTTATTGTTTGAGTGCTAGGGAGGGTCTTAAAAAAGACCAAAAAAAGATAAAACAAAAAAAATTTTATTTTAAACAAATATCAAAATGTGACACATATTTCTACATCCATTTTTCAAGGGCTGAAAAATATAGTTTTTAGTTCTGTAGCTTTAGTCGTAAAAAAGTTATGGGCTATTTTAAATTTTTTTTTTTACACAGAACGGACTTGTTACCGCCCTATACCTTAACCCTTCCATACAAATAAAAAAAATTTCACAAAAATCCTAGAAAATTTCTATTTTTTAAAAGTCAAAATATTTTATGGTTATAGTATCAAAAATGAGAGTGCAAGGGCAAAAAAACTATAGAGGGCCTGTTTAGGGTGAATTTTCTAATTAAAATGGATAAAAATTACGTTTGTAACCTACATTAAAATTACCCCAAACACTTTTGAATCCGAAATTGTTTAGGGTCAAGCCTATACCCCCTTTCATTTTTCGCAAACATCCCTTTCAAGCGTCTCCTAACTAATATTTTTTTGTGGGATACCCTGTATATAAAACAAGGTTATGAATTTAAAGTAATAATTTTGTCTAAGAATATTGTTTAAACTGTGTAAATATTTATTGCAAATTAATATTTTATTAAAACCTATTAATTCACATAGCATTTAAACTTTCAGAATAGCCTTGTGTATATTTAACTTTTCTTTTGAAAAATAACAAAAAAATAGTTTGAAATGATAAAACTGCTGGTCAAACTTTTGAAAAATAACAAAAAATAGTTTGAAATAATAAAACTGCTGGTCAAACTGTTGAAAGATAACAAAAATAGGTTGAAATGATAAAACTGTTGGTCAAACTGTTGAAAGATAACAAAAATAGGGTGAAATGATAAAACTGCTGGTCAAACTGTTAAAAGATAACAAAAATAGGGTGAAATAATAAAACTGCTGGTCAAACTGTTGAAAGATAACACAAATAGGGGGTAAATGAAAAAACTGCTGGTCAAACTGTTGAAAGATAACAAAAATAGGGGGTAAATGAAAAAACTGCTGGTCAAACTGTTGAAAGATAACAAAAATAGGGGGTAAATGAAAAAACTGCTGGTTAAACTGTTAAAAGATAACAAAAATATAAGGAATATGGGGCACCATAGAGGCTGAGCCTACCCCCTAGAACGGGGATTTTCAGACCCAATGGATGCTGAGCCCCTCCCCAACGGAAAGAAAAAATAAAGCCCCCCCCCCCTGGATAAATTACTGAGTAATGTTTGATACTCACCACATTTTTACCATTCTCCTCCTTCTTACTGCAGCAAGCAAAGCAGGTAGGAACCTCTTCACTGTTGTCAGGGCTGGAGGGTCGGGACCCTGACCGGGGTTTCTTAGCTCCACCAATACCATTAAAGGGTAAATCCATGTCCACAAACTCTCGATCCTAAAATATATAATAAAGTATATGTATACAAGCTTGAGAATACAGCGTTTCCCGGGGTACTCAAAGTTACTTTTAACATGTTTGCGGTTCACTCGAGTTCTCAATCAAAATTTGAGGAAAATCTGTCAACTTAATAAATATAGATTTCAATATTTGTTGAACCTTTCATTTGCAATCAAACTTGAAATTGCAATCAACCTTGATTGAAATCTACTCCTTTGCAATTTAACCATGGTTGAAATCTACTCCATTGCAATTAACCTTGGTTGAAATCTACTCCTTTGCAATCAACCTTGGTTGAAATCTACTCCTTTGCAATTAACCTTGGTTGCACTCTTCTTAGTTTTAATATAAGCTTGGTGGCACCCTTCTCGGTTGCAATCAAGCTTGGTTGCACCCTTCTCGGTTGCAATCAAACTTGGTTGCAATCCTCTCAGTTGAAATAAGACTTGGTTGCAATCTGCTCAGTTGAAATAAAACTTGGTTGCAATCAAACTTGCAATCTATAAAGTTGCAATCCAGTTGTATTCTACTCTCTCATGGAGAGGGCCTCCCAAGTGCCTTCTTCGTGAATCAGAGCCAGGAGCAGGCATAGGGTTTCCAGCGAAAAGGAAAAATCGTATAGCGAAAATTTCGCGAAAATTTTTTACAACCA
This sequence comes from Eurytemora carolleeae, assembly GCF_000591075.1. Lineage (NCBI taxonomy): Eukaryota > Metazoa > Arthropoda > Copepoda > Calanoida > Temoridae > Eurytemora > Eurytemora carolleeae. The sequence continues at coordinate 87,013 of NW_019396589.1, read as the reverse complement.
TTTCGCTTAATTTTCGCATTTCATTCGCTCGCAAAAAATGCAAAAATTTTTGCTTTTTTTCTAAGTTTCGCTTCAATCTGTTTCACGAATAAATGCGAAATTTTTGTAAAATAGAAAATGCAAAAAAATGCGAAAATTTTACGTAAAAAAATGCAAAAATTTAGCAATAAAAATAATGCAAAAATTTCGCGAAAAAAAATAATGCCAAAATTGAACGTATGTATTGTGGACGGACAGACAGAAACTTAAAAAGATAGATAGTGAAATCAAATTCTCTTCATTAAACATTTATTAAAGTAAAGGAAGACAAATTATTTATATGACATAATAAAACTTCAAATATTGAGCTATCAGAGCAGAGAATTCCACAAGTTCTTTTGAGCAATTAGTTGTTGCAGCTATAAAACTCATGGTTTTCACAAAACTTTTACGCAAAATGTAACTTTTTAGGCAAATTGTCAAAAATTGATATTCTAAGCTTAGAATTAAACAACTAAAGATTTATTCCATACATTAAAAAAAATATTAACATACGAGTATGATAAGTGTTAATACTACACTCAATAGGTTACTTCCAGTTACAAAAAGTTTAAATTAAGGGACCAAAATTAATAAAATAGAAATTAGAGAGTGTGAAACTTGGCAATATTTTAATCCTATTAAATAATTTCAGGTGAATAAGGTGCGCGCCCGTGAGATTTGAACTCTTCTTAACTGTCATTGGTCAATTATGTAAAAGTGACCAATAGGAAGACATTCCAAAACAAGATTTTTCCAGAATTGAATTCTAAGAAACACACACCGTCACCAACCGTTTGATTTTTACGAAATTGCAGAATTGCATAAAACTCAGGTTGCGGAATTGCGCAAAACTTGAGTTTCGCAAAATCAGAATTGGGCAATTTTGCGTGAAATTACTTTTGCGAATGATTGCGCAAATTGTTGTTTTTTCGCGCAAAACTGGTGCGCAAAGAAAGAAAAATTTGCGTTTTGTTCCGCAAAAATTGCGCAAAAGTTTTGCGAATGGAAACCCTTGTAGAGTGTCAATACAACAAAATCCCAGAACATCCAAAAAACTTCTCTATCAAAATTTATCCAAGAACATGATGGAAAATTGAAGCAGAGGAAAAAACATTGAAAAAACAAGAGTGTAGTCTAGGAAAATCAAGTACAACAAGAACTGTGACAGAGTGTGTACAGAGGAGTGAGCACCCTGTTTTATTGCTTTGACCATCATCTATTTAATTTGAACATATTGTTAAAAACTAAAATAAAAAATAAAAATGAATGTAAAAAATTTAGTTGCAATCAAGCTTGATTGCAATCTTCTCAGTTGCAATCAAATTTGGTTGCAATCTACTCAGTTGAAATAAAACTTGGTAGCAATCTATTCAGTTGCAATTAAACTTGATTGCAATCTACTCAGTTGCAATCAAAATTGGTTGAAATAAAACTTGGTTGCAATCAAACTTGATTGCAATCTATTTAGTTTCAATTAAACTTAATTGCAATCTACTCAGTTGCAATCAAACTTGGTTACCATCTATTCAATTGCAATCTATCTTGGTTGCAATTTACTTAGTTGAAATCATTTCAGTGGCCTGGATAAATACTTTTTTGTTGTAACAAACTAAATCTTTGTTTCAGTTGTCATATTTTAATAATTTTTAACTTTGTGGGGAAAGCCTATGACATAAGGAAACGGATTGCACAAGTTTTGCCAAAAAAATCTAGCAAATTATTTGCATACAACCCGTAAAAAGAAATTGGACATTTTTATTTTTTTTTAATTACACATCAGATTATTTAAAATTTGTAAATATTTTGCAAATTTTAAATGGCATGTTCAAGGGCACCAAAAATGTATATTTTATTAGTTTTCGGAATTTTTTTTGCAAGAATTTTAAATAAACATATAACTGGATTTTGCAACAAAAAATTTTAATTTTTGAAAATTTGCTCATTTTTTTCAGTTCTCAAATTATAGCATAGGAGCTTTCCAATGATGTATCATTGTTATATTTTGATATCATATCTGGGTTTATAGGACCCCCCCCCCCCCTCCCCCAGCGTATCCTGGCTTTCAAGAACCCCAGCAGGGATAGGGTTAACATTGTTTTGATTAATGTATATTTAACCCAACCAATAAACTAAGAGCCGAACAAACTTCCAAAGTTCTAAAGTTTAGACAACATGGGCCTGGTATATTGATTATGCAATTTCTGAGACAGCGGCTACAAATATATGGGACTGTTTGCGAAAATTATCAATAATTAGTGTTAATATATTATAAAGTTTGTCAACATTTCTGCCTTAGGGAGACATTGTTTTTGTTTTATTTTTACGTTTTTTAAAGTCTCTTGGCTCACACGAATCTTCTGAGATGTTTTTTTTTATATTTTAAAGTTGTATGCTCCATTAGTTTATTATTACAATTGGCAAAATTACAATTTGACAAAAGATGTATAAAGGCCAAAATGAAGCAAACCAATCGTTGTGAGTTGGTGTCATTTTTTGTCAGCTCAAAATGAATGTATCAATAGGAATAGAAATTTTGAAATAGGATTAACATAACATGAAGATGAAAAAAGTATTCAAAATTGCTAACATTACCCTTACCGTTGTTTTCTCGAGACATCTTAGAAGGTGATGATGCTGCAATTCAAATATATTTTCGTTTCCGTCGTCTTCCACATATATCCCAGCTTCTTGCGCGGCAAGTCTAGCTTCCGCTGCGCGTTTTTTAGCAACAAATGCCGCGCCACTTGTCGCTTTTGCAATTTGTATTCGGGCCAGTCGTGCTTTCTGAAAAAGTTGAAATTTATTTATATTAATGGAGAAAGTCCCTTTTTACAGACCCCCCCCCCCCCTCCCTCTCAATTCAACTTATGTACAATTATAAATAAAAGACAAAAAATTAAAGTTTGCACAACTTGGAATTTTAATTAAATTTTACGAACTTCGTTGGCCTAGTTAAGCCAAATAAAATAAAAGTACGTGCAAACAGAGGCTTACATAGGGAGGGGGGGGGGGGGCTATGATGGCTCAGCCCCCACCCCTACCTCTGGGTCGGTAAAAACTATGATTTCTAGGGGGTTTTTCTCCCTGGAAAGAAGAAAAATGTAAGCCTCTGTCTCACTAATAACTAGGTTTTGAAAAAACAGTTCACACATTTTCAAAGGTTCAAAGTTTCAAATTTTTACCTTCTGTGCTTTTCTCTTGTCTGCTCTCTGGTTTTGATGGTAAATCCTGGAAAACCAAAAAATTGCAGATTTTTCAAATAATAATAAAAGATGTATTGTCAGTCAACAAAAGCACGAAAACATGACAAGAATAACATCCTCAATAACAAAAGCACGATAACATGACAAGAATAACATCCTCAATAACAAAAGCACGATAACATGACAAGAATAACATCCTCAATAACAAAAGCGTCAATGTATACATTGAGAACCGGAACACAAAGTAGGAATAGGAATACGACATTAAAGTGTATTTAAAGTTGTTACAAAGCAAAAAGTTGAACTGTTAACTGAATACACTAACTCATAATTGCTGTGTCTCAAGTTCATTTAACTACTTAAAGCCACAGCTTAAGCATTAAAATCATCTTCTTATTCTAGTGGTTACTGGTTATATTACTTACAACTTTTCAGTTTCAAAATTGGTTGAAACATTTCTTTTGATCTTTGTTGCATAAATTCTCAGTATGAAAATATCTATCTGAATGAACCGCAATAGATTGCATTTTCCTTTAAAAACAGTTGCTTAATAATCTTTAACCCTATCCTGGTTTTTTATGCACCTTTTTTTAACAATTTTAGGAAGCTGAAAAAGTGAAGAAAGCTGAAATGTACATTCTACGTTTTTCATCATTGATTTGTAAAAATTACTTTTTATTTCTTTTTAAAACTATTTTTGACTTTTTTTGATTTTAATTTTTCAAATAATATTGTTTATTTTTGGAAAACAAAAATATATATACTTTTTTATGTAAAATATGAATATAAAAGCAAAGAATATAAAGAAAAAGGGTTAAACTATTTTAATGCACTTCTAACTAATAAAGTGTCTATTTAAGTGAAAATAACGGTTTACATGTTAATCATGACAATATTTCAAAATTAGTAAAAAATATGTTCAAATGTAAACTGTAATGCAACCTCAATACAAATACAGAAGGAAAATTGCTTTGTTTAATTTAATCAAAAATTAAATAATTTTATGACTTATACATGTTTTATTTTTGTGCCCTAGTGGGTTAGATAAAAATATTTGATTGAAATAGCGAGCTGTGGATTGTACCAACTGATTTCAAAAAGAAAATTTAAAAAAAATTATTTTTGTGGTCTGGGCAAGGTTCGTACGGACTACGGAGGTACCCGTAGCTCTCTTTTCGTTTTTTTTTTTAATGCATATTTTATTTTTAGATACCTCCAAAAGTAATAATCGTTGATCCAAACTTTTAATCAAAAATGAAATCTAAGACTAACAACTTATGATTTAAAAAAAATCTCGAAAATCTTCAAATTTTTCCATACTTTATGAACAAATGAAAATGAGACGTAAAAAATCGAAAAATCGAAAAATCCTTGAAATCGATTTTCGACTTACTTTCAAATAATTAGTTGTAACAAAAAAAGCATGAGGTCTAGAAGGAAAAATTTTACATCGTGAAATAACTTAAATATAGAGCTTTCGAATGACACCTTGATCGTAAAAATTGAACGAAAATTGTTTCCTCAGTTACTAATACCCCTACTGCACAGTTTTTTGAGACACCATGTATAAATAGCTCTAAGATTGTTCTACAACACTGTCATAGTTACAAATATCAAAAACATTTAAGACGTTTGTATAAAAGGTAACCCTTAAAATCTGAAAAATGGAAAATAGCTTTAACCCTATTTAGCCTGACGTATGATTTACTGACTGGCTGCCGAGGGGGGGGGGCAAAATGACCTAAAGTGAGGTCAATCAAGTGAGTGTTACTTAGAAAAGTTAAAACTTTTTAACAGCCTCAGAACCATAATTTTTTTAGTTATCTCCAAAAATCATCACCAGTCGGAATAGGGTTAAAAAAATCTAATTTATACTGTATCAGACAACGATGCTAAGGGTACAGGGAATAGGGGGCATTACCCTCTTAACCCTAATCCAGCTGACGTTTTTTGGAGATAACTCAAAAAGTCTGGTCCTGGGCTGTTGACATTTTTCTACTTTTCTAAGTAACACATACCCCTGACGTTAGGCTAAAACCGGGGTTTTTGTACCTACTGCTTAATGTCTCATGCATACTGCATGAATGCCTTATTTTACCTTTACCAGACTAAATCTATATTCAGACCTACTTTAGATCATTGGATTTCGACATTTTATAGTTCTTTGAAAAGCCTTAACCAAAAGAAAGCAGATTGCACAATTTTAAATAAGAAATTTTGCATAGATTTTTGCACAGATGCCCTTAAAGAGAAAGTGAACTTTTTAGTTTTCCCTGAATATGCACATTTAGTTTTTGAAAAATTAAATCAAATATTTAAATTCGCTGTGTCATGATTTTCAAAAATTTTTAATTCATCACATTTCGTGCATTTTTTGTTTTTGCACATTTTTTGCTTAATATAACTTTTTTATTCAATAAATATTTGAAATTTTGCAAATTTGCAAATTTTTTTTGCAGTTTATTAAAGTAGAGCTTTTCAAGGGCGTTCCAAAAGTGCATTAAATATTAAAGATTTGTATCACAATAAGGGAATAAAGGGGGGGGGTCCATGGGACCCTTCGGGCCTTCCCCCACCCAGACCTTTTTTTGGGAAAGTAAAAGAGAGTAAATATTACATTTTTAGTCCCTTGAAAACTGTAAACAATATGATGTTTAACCTTGAGAACTGTAAACAATATGATGTATAACCTTGAAAACTGTAAACAATATGATGTATAACCTTGAAAACTGTAAACAATATGATGTATAACCTGGAGAAAACTGTAAACAATATGATGTATAACCTGGAGAAGTTTGAAACGATGACAGGAACCGGAAGAGCAATTACAAGAACTCCAGAAAGAGAACAAACTGAACCTATCAGTTTACCCATCATAGTGTTCGGGACCATATCCCCATACCTGAAACAAAAGTATTTATAACATGAGAATTTCGTTTTCAGCAATTAAAGAATTTTTATCTTGATTGGAGCCAACTTACATAAATAAGAGTAATATAATCTGATGATTGAAATGTATCAACTGCCACCAATTTTAGAAATCATGTCGTCAAATTTGATATTTAGCTGATCTCTTTAGTCTATTGGCCCTATTTTTAAAAGGGGGAGGGGGAATTGATCATTAGGATCAAGATTGATTTCTACTTTTCTTTGATGGCATCCAAGTTGTATGGCAAATTTTACTGCCACTGAGTTGACTTTTTAATGATTTATTGAAACTAGTTTAAGTTTGAACGTAACTTAGCTTGGTTGAAACTGACTTTGAAACAAGATTATATTCTAGCTAAGTTTGGAGGTTTGGTGACTTATAAGTTTATTCCAACTGAATTTTATCTGCAACTAAGTTTGAAAGTTTCTTAGTTTGATTTGATTGTTTGATTGAACTAAGATTTATTTCAAATAAGTTTAATGGCAACTAAGTTTGATTATAATAACGTTTAATTGCAACTAAGTTTGATTACAATTAAGTTTAATTGATAATAATTTTGAATGGTATCGAGTTTAATTGGACTAAGGCTGACTTTGAAATAGAAATTGAAACTATGTTTGGTTACAATTAAGTTTTGCTATTACTAAGTTTAATTGCAAATAAGTTTGATTGTACTAGCACTGATTTCAAAATAAAATGTGTAACTAAGTTTGAGTGCAATTAAGTTTTGTTACTACTAAGTTTAATTGCAAAAGAACTTGATTGCAACTTTGATTGTATTGCAAATGAGTTTAATTTTAAGCGAGTTTCGATGCAGCAAAATGTGCTTGCTATGAAATTTAATTGCAGCTATGTTTAATTGCTGTAAAGTTAAATTGCAATTATAGTTTGATTGCAACTAACTTTGGTTGCAACTAAGTTTGATTGCAATTAAGTTTAATGTATGAAAGATCGATTGCAATTTAGTTGGACTGCAATTAGCTCGGATTGCAATTAAGTTTGATTGTAGCTAAATGGGATTGCATTAAAACTTTTCTTTTAAAAGTTAAAAGTTTTCAACAAGGTTAATTTTCAACAAACAAGAAGACTGAACTTTTCTTTGAATTAACTTGAAAAAATAAATAATTAAAGAAGGGGTGGGTTGGGTGGTGGGGGGGGGGGGGGGCAGTAGAATAATTATGAATTTTTATGATTTCCTATTTCTCCATTTTTCTGTATTTGACAAACGTATGTTTCCTTTGCAGGAAGTTTAATTTGAAAAATATATTTGATCAAAATATCAAAAACTTTAAATCTTCTAAAATCTATGAACAAAATTGACTTCAAAATATCCAAAAATTCCATCATGGATTAAAGAAATCATGATATTGCCATTTGACAAAAACTAAGTACTCGCCTTATATTTTCTTTTTCTGCAATCCTTATATCTTTACAACATTTCATATTTTAACAAATTAGTCAAAGGTTCGAAAGGTACAGGGTGAAGACTTTTTCTAATCCTTTCTAGGATCAGTAACATTTTGCCCACTACACTTTCGCCTAGTACTCATGTCGTTTAGACTCATTCGCCTAGTTCACATTAGCCTGTATAACATTTTGCCTATATATAACAGCTTACCTGTATAACAGTTTGCCTGCATAACATTTTTCATATATATAACAGTTTGCCTGTATTACATTTGCCTGTATAACATTTTGTCTCTATAACAGTTTGCCTGTATTACAGTTTGCCTGCATAACATTTTTCCTATATAACAGTTTGCCTGCCTAACATTTTTCCTAAATAACAGTTTGCCTGTATAACATTTTGCCTTTATAATAGTTTGCCTGTATAACAGTTTGCCTTTATAACAGTTTGCCTGTATTACAGTTTGCCTGCATAACATTTTTCCTATATGACAGTTTTCCTGCATAACATTTTGCCTAAATAACAGTTTGCCTGTATAACATTTTGCCTATATAACATTTTGCCTATATAACAGTTTGCCTAAGTAACAGTTTGCCTATATAACATTTTGCCTATATAACGTTTTGCCTATATAATAGTTTGCATATATAACATTTTGCCTATATAACAGTTTGCCTGTATAACGTTTTGCCTCTATAGCATTTTGCCTATATACAACAGTTTGCCTAAATAACAGTTTGCCTATATAAAAGTTTGCCTAAATAACAGTTTGCCTGTACAACATTTTGCCTATATACCAGTTTGCCTATATAACATTTTGCCTATATAACATTTTGCCTATATAACATTTTGCCTATATAACAGTTTGCCTAAGTAACAGTTTGCCTAAGTAACAGTTTGCCTATATAACATTTTGCCTATATAACATTTTTCCTATATAATAATTTGCATATATAACATTTTGCTTATATAACAGTTTGCCTATATAACGTTTTGCCTCTATAACATTTTGCCTATATAACAGTTTGCCTAAATAACAGTTTGCCTATATAAAAGTTTGCCTAAATAACAGTTTGCCTTTACAACATTTTGCCTATATAACAGTTTGCCTATATAACAGTTTGCCTTAATAACAGTTTGCCTTAATAACAGTTTGCCTATATAACAGTTTGCTTATGTAATAGTTTGCCTATATAACATTTTGCCTATATATCAGTTTGCCTATGTAACAGTTTGCCTATGTAACAGTTTTCCTATATAACAGTTTGCCTATGTAACAGTTTACCAATAAAACATTTGATTGTATTTTACGCCTAAACCATATTTTCTTGAAACAAACTCTGAAACAGGAAAACAGACTAAACTGATTTGAAAATTTTGTAAATTCAGTTGTATTTTTAAAAATATGGTAGCACTTATCAAAGCTGGAGAATCTAAAAGAGGAAAGCCTTCCATTATGGATAAAACCAACTTTTTATATTTTTAAAATGGAGACATGGAGACAATCATCTATTGGAGATTCTCTAGAATTATGAATAAACAAAAACAGAGATCTCTTACAAGCCGTGGAACGGATCAAGTTTGATGTTGAAGGATTTGAGACTACTCCAAGGCAGGAGTACATATGTTTCTCACCCCCAAAAATGGATCTAGATGCTTTAATTAAAAAACCATTTACTTAAATATCTTCTCTAAAAACAACTTAACAACTTATGGAAGAAGACATTTAACTATTCACCAAGTGTCATGTTTCGTACGACACCCTTTATGTGAATTATAAAAGTATAGCTTTTGGCGAGAAATAAGTTCTAAATTCTAAACTTTTAATTCTAGATTTCAAATATTTTAAACAACCCAAAATCTTTCAGTTTGCATGACTGAGGGATACTGTGGACTAAAGACAAGGGGGGGTGTTCTTGTATATGCATTCAGCCACACTGTCCAGTCCAGGCTACATGAGTATAGTCGACCCAGCACGTTTTATGCAATAAATGTCGCCTGGCAAGATCGCAATTTGGCCCAATTCGCAATGAGACGCTTTAACTCTTTATCTAAGTAACGATGAGGAAAATATCGTCGTTTTCTAAATTAGAGAAATTCTGTCAAATTTGCCTTTCTCTTTGTTGCTGTTTTTATCCCAAAGTCAATTTTCAGAGAAACCGAATATCAAAATAGGAAATGAAATGGAATAACTTTATCATGGTAACTTTTAATTCTAAAATCTCAAAAAGAATAAATATTAAATCTTTTCTTTGTTAACAAATAAAATATCTCTGGTTGGTTCTCAACACAAAAAATTGATTTTACTTTTTGTTCAAACTAAATGTAATTTGCTGAAAGTCTCTTAGTTGTGCAAATGTGTTAGCAAATAATGTGCAAAAAATGCCTCCGAAGGTTCTGAACATTCCACAGATAGGACATATCATAGATAAAGACATTGCAGATAAAGGACATTTCATAAATAGGACATTTCAAAAATAGGACATTTTTTATAGATAGGACATTTCATAGATATGCTATTTCAGAGAAAGGACATTTCATAGAAGAACATTAAAACGTAAGACATTTTATAGAGAGAGAAGATTTTACTTAGGTCCTTGGACAGAAGGTTTAAAGGCAAGATCAAAGCCAGGCAACACTCTTAAATTTATTGTTGTGTCTAACAACCAACAAGCCCCCCTTATCTTAAACTAAGAATATGCTCAATCGAATATGGAAAGAAAACTTGCACGAATTATAAAAAAATCAATTATTGCATGCCACAAAATTTTAAAGAACTTTCTTTGATAATTCAAAATCAATAGAAATTTAGACAATGATCCTTAAATAGAATAAAATCATTGATCAAGAGAAATGTTTGAAGGAACTGATGACGTAATTTAAAATCTGGAGTGGAAGTTATCGATTCACAATGGTCGGTACCCTTTAAACCTTTTACGAGGAAGTCACTCCTATATGCTGAGTCCATTAGCTTCTGATCCAATCAGGGTTCAGTAATGTGTTTGTTGTCTATTCTGAACCAATAGAAATAGTATGGCGTTAACATCTATCGTTTAATCTATCTCATTATCCAGTTAGAGATATGAATCCTTCCATTGGCGCTATCCGTTAATTGGAAATATTTTCTTCTATTGAAACTATAGTGAAGGGATAAAAGAGATATCGTGAAATTTTGCAGAATTCTCGATTTCTTCCCCGTTCTATGCGATGTAAACTAGAAAAACACATTAATGGATAGTTATGGTCAATTTTTATAAAAAAAAAAAGATTTCTTATATTTTTGCTCAGAGAAAATGTTCAAAGTACCGTCGGAAATCGAAAATTTAAATTTTCTAATTTAAGTTTAGAAAATCATCAAATATTAATGGTTATAAAGCTATATTTTAAGTCAATTAATCAATTCTTTATATTTTTTTCTAATTCCAAAGAAATTTTGGATTTTTTTTTCTCCGCTATCTAGAATTTTGTTCATTTTATATAGTATAGATTAGAGCCAACGATGTTATAGTGTATAGAGTGATGATGTACGCTAATCCTTTACTAATTTTATAGGCCATCAACTATACCGAGAGCGTACTGCATATTTGTTTATTATAAGATGATTCTGGCCTAACCTATAGTATATCAATATTAGTAAATAGTTGTAAGTGTACAGTTCAGCTAACTGAGCACACAGGTAGAGAACTATCATCCCCCCTGATTAGACCTGAGATGGAATTTAAAGAATTTGAGCCGCGGTTTAAATCCGCCAAAACCCGGTTTAAATTAAGTGACGGCTTAAATGTTGAAACATTTGATACAATTTTAAGGGGAACCAACCATATTTAAATCGTGTCTTAAATTTAAACCGCCGCTCAAATTCTTTAAATTCGGCCACTGATCTGTTTAAAACTCAGAGTATACTTTTAAAACGTGTGTTTAAAAAACTGGAGCTTGGATAAATAAATAAAAGTGCTTCGGAATGTTCCTAATCATCATCTAAGAAATATGCCTATGATAAGTTCTAACTAAATAACATTATCAATTAAAACTTTTAATTCAATTATCATCGTTTTAAATTTTCTATTAGATATTTATTTATCCATTTGAATTATTTAATATGTTTATATTTTTTTGGATTTTTATAAATTCGAGAAAAAAAATCCTCTATACATCTAAATACACTGAAATGCTCGGAATGAGAGTTTTAATCTTGAAAAATTTCAGTTATTCAAAAATTATCACAAAAAGATAACAAGGGTTAAATGCTAAACAATTAAACCTCTAAAAATTTGTACTTTTTCGACGTCTTTTTTGATGCATAGGGCAGTCAAATCAGAAATTGTTGATAACTTTTTTTATGAATTAATCTACAGGGCTAAAATATATATATTTAAAAACGCCCTTGACAAATGAATACAATGACATATGTCGCATGTTAATATTTGTCAAAAGTACATTTTTCCTCCCTATAGAGGTCAATTCATTTTTATGAGTAGGACTTAAAAAGATGGACTAGGTACATGTGTCACACTCCCCTTAACTCTTAGGAAAAAATCATTATTATTGGACAAAATTAGCCTAATCATGACGATTGGGTTAATAAAATACAATACATTTAAAGTAGGAGTGCCGTTGTCGTATGCTTGTATATCTTAATGGTCAATAATAAGGTTTAAAATGTATTTTTAAGATGCATTTGGGCGAATTAAAAAAATTCTGTCTAACGTATAATTTCAAATCACCCTTCTTAGTACATTTTAGTACTCATAAACGCTTTGCCTGATCAAGTAGGAATTAGCTAGCAATGTTTATAATTTAGCAAATTGATTATTTTTAATTGCGTTTTTTTAAAAAAGTGACTTGCGCAATTCCATTGCAGGAAAACACAAAGAAATTATCAGATTTAGAACATTGAAAACTAGAAAAGCGACAGTATCTGTTCCACATGATTAAAGGAATAATGGTTTTAAGTGTACTGTTGTGGATAGGCTATTGCTAGCTATAGATTTTCCTGATGGATCACTAGAAATTACACTCTCTGTAGCCCCTTCACAGATTTTTTCGAAATTCGCCCAAATTTAATCGTAAAAATATATTTTTAAGATTTCGGTGTCCGAATTTAATGAATTTGAGCCACGTCTTAAATCCGCCAAAAACCGGTTTCAATTGAGCGCCGGCTTAAATCTTGAAACATTGAATTCGGCCTCGGGGTATCTTATTTTTATTGGTGAGAATGTGGGAATTTTAAAAATTAAAGGTATGTTAGATTCACAGTCGCACCCTTAAAACTTTCATCCTATCAGAAAGAACTTAATTTTTTCAAGTTGAAAAACTGGAATTAATCTGTGCACTCTAAATTTTTAACTATAGAATCATAAAAATAATAGATCTGTCATAATTGATCAGATGAAGGTTTAAAGGGTACTTTTGTGAATCTAACGTGCCAAGAAACGTTAATTGAAAGTACGCCACAAAAAGGGGAAATCGTTTAGCGAAAAAATACGGATTTTTTGCGATTTTTTTATAAAACATTTATCATAGTAAATGAAGAAAAATCATTAATAATATGATATAACAAAGCTTCTAAAGCTGAGCTCTCAAAGCACAGAATTCTACAAGTTTGTTCACGCATTTGTTGCAGCTACAACATGGTTTTCGCGGAATTTTTTTCGCAAAAATACTTTGCGTAAAGTATGTATGTTCGAAATTTATCATCGTTTTTGCATTTTTTAGCTTTATTCATTTTAGCTAAAATAAATCTAAATGTATGCAAAATACAAACGAAAGTTTTCGTTTTTTTTGCGAAAGTTTTCGTTCGCTGGAAGCCCTTGTCACATTCCCTTTAAACTGAATGCTCAAAAGCAAAACATATGATTTAAAATATCATCAGATATTCTTCCCGTCAAAATTAAATATTTTGTCGTCAAACTTAGACTCTACACAAATACACAGTTACAAAGATAAACAAGCATGCAATAGAGGATAGATAGATAGATAGATAGATAGATAGATAGAAATATATCAATCTTTAGATAGAGATATAGATAGAAAGAATGATAGATAGCTAGGTATATAGATAGATGGTTATTAGATTTATAACCCGGGAAGGATTAGCTTTAGAGTCCATTTCCTTGCATTCAGGGTCCCTTGTAGGCCTAAGCTTACTTATTTCTGGGCTTTATCTTTTATTAAACCATTAGAATATACACCTAAATGCAAAAACCAAAAATCAACCTTCAAATCGTCATATTTGTAGAGTTTTGGGTCGTCTTTACATAGTCTCATCCTTTGTGGGTAACCCTGTAGATAAATAGATAGATAGATAGAGTGATAGAGTCAGTAAAATAATCTATAATGCCGAATGGCTGGATTGTAAAATTAATTGATTGTTGCATTTTTATTGTGAATAAAAGCTATAGGGAGTACTACAGCAGTGGCTTCAAATATCTTCAAATTAGAATTTTTTTTAACGAAATTGTAAGTGTGCCAACCCTTAAATTCTTCTGACAAATACAAGAAAGGCGGATGCTTTAGCTAGCAAAATATACGTTAATTTGACATTGATAAACCATGTAGTCACTCAAAAGGCTTGTTCATTACATTCATCCTCCTAACCATTAACTAAACTTTTACGAACGTATTAGTAAATTTACTAAACTTTATTTAACGGATTAGATCAGTACTAAATGTTACCAAAAGGATTTGAAACACCTTCTACTAACTGTTTAAGAACGGATAATGAAAATTACTAAACTTTAATGAACGGATAATGAAAAGTACTAAACTTTAACGAACGGATTATGAAAAGTACTAAACTCTAACAAATGGATTATAAAAGTACTGAACCTTAACGAATGGATTGGAAAAAGTACAGATTATGAAAAGTAGTAAACGTTAAAGCAGAGTTTATAAAAAGTACTAAACCTTAACGAATGGATTGGAAAAAGTACTTAACTTTAACGAACAGATTATGAAAAGTTCTAAACGTTAAAGAAAAGATTATAAAAAGTACTAAACTTTAACAAATGGATTATAAAAGTACTAAACCTTAACGAATGGATTGGAAAAAATACTTAACTTTAACGAACAGATTATGAAAAGTACTAAACCTTAACTTTAATAAACGAATTATGAAAAGTACTAAATGTTAAAAAACGGATATTGAATTAAAGGATTTGGAGAAATACTAAAATTTAACGAAGGGTTATATTAAGAGCTGAACCTTAATGAACAGATTAGAAAAAATGAGAAAACCCATTAATCAATCAAGTTTTTTTTAAGCTTTGTTCAAAATGAAACATATTTTTTTGTAATATATATATTATACACAGCACTTTAAAAAAACAGTTTTCTAAATGTCCAATGACATCTGAAATTACTACAAATTTTAAAGAATATTTAGAGAAAAGTTTTAGATCCTTAATTTTAATTTTTATATCTTAAACTCTGAACAAAATTGGGTTCTTCCAAAATGTATTGTTTCTGGTAAAAAGACTATGATAGCATGTTCCCTGTGAACTAGAGATTTATTATGTGAGAAATATCTATTTTTAGGTCGAGAGACAATTTATACTGTACTGAGCCAAGATTTATTGGTCTGGCAATCATGTTTATATCACCACCTTTCTTTTCATTCTCTCATTAAACAAATCATAGCCTTTGTTTGTAAGAACAAACATATACAGTTTGAAATATAAAAAGCAATATATCTAACATTTGATATTTTTTAAGAACAAATTTTATATAAATGCATAATTTAATATGCTTCGACCTTATTGGTTGACTGACTATAATATGCAATGTCCATATTTTCCTCTTAAAAAGATTTTAAAGGGCACCGTTGTGAAATTGACATGGAACATGACAGACGTCCCTTTAACATTATTTTGAACCAAAAAATGACTTACCCTAGTGTTGTCATAGTTACAATGGTATACCAGAAGGAGGATGGAATGGATGTGAAGGTGGAATTTTCTACATTTTTCTCGCAATAGAACATTATCGTTGCGAAAATAATGATGGCCATGGCAAGTGAGAACACTAAGAACCCCAGTTCACTAGCACATGACTGCAGGGTGTATCCCAAAATACGTAATCCTTGGGAATGTCGTGAAAATTTGAAAATGCGGAAAACCCTAAACACTCTCAGGGTTACAAATGCCCCGCTGACTTCATTGTCATCTTTCATGGTTAGTCCGATATAGTAGGGCATGATCGCCACAAAATCTATAACACTCATTACGCTCCGCATAAACTTCCAGCGGTCTGGAGCCGCAAATAGTCTTAGGAAGTATTCAGCAGTGAAAATCATAACACAAGCTGTATCCAAACAGAAGAAAGATATCTTATATTTATCACCACAGGCTAACACTTCGTTCCGACCAGGGATTTCTCCGCAAGGAACTGTTTCAACTACATTTGCCATCACGCTAACTGCTATGAAGAACCCAGTCACATAGTAGAATACAAGGGCAGGGGTTGAAGTGTGTGGATTTTCAAATGCACGCCACATCCGCTCTCGAAGGGTTTCGAGGATAATACCATCATTTTGTTCTTCATCATCGGCCTTGTCGTCCATAATTCTTTCTGCGTTTTCCCTCTTTCTATCACGATAGTCCTCATAACAACAATCTCCGATGACATCTGGCATTATACCAAAAAAGGCAAGCTCTTCATCATATTGGGTGAGACACTCTTGCTTTGGATAATGAAGTTTACCTGTTCTATAATAGTTTAGTATATGTCTAAAAACTTCTGGATCACGGTCGAAAAAGTATTCTTTTGATTCCTCGTCGAAAAAGAAGTCTTTTTCATTTGATCCCAGCAATGTATCTGGATACTTTTCTAATGTGTTTTGCCAGGTTTCAAACCTTCTCCCACTTACGTTAATAATTAACTTTTCATCATCTGTCTTCCTCGCCCCTTTTGTTATCGGGGGTGGGGGCAAGGGATTCGAAGCAATGGGCACCCAGCCGATAGCGGCCGCCCTGGCAAAAGGCAACCATGCAGCCACCGATGCCATATTGACAATTTAATTTCACTAACTCTCACTCTCTTCTTAACTCCATGGGAGGTTCTGGTACTGTAGCCCTTACTACTCTCTGGTCTCTCTTGATTATCCCATGTTAATTTCACTCTGATTAAGGTGAAACTCTAGTATTGACCCGCATACTAGTTGCTAGCTGCACTGTGCTTCACTAACTAGGGCCGCAGGTTAGACAAGATGACCGGATAGTGTCGCTTACAACAATGTCTGTCCTTGCTGGGCTGAAAAAAGTGTGTTGTCTCTACACTGCACACAACTAGGACTAGAGGAGACAGAGGCCAGGAGAGGCTGCCACTAGCCTCCATCCATCTCCTCCTATCTATCTATCCGTGTTTCAATCTATCCATTTTGTCCTCTGATTATTATGTATCTCCTTTCAAACACTACTTTACATTTCGCTATTTTTTTATTTATTCTATTATTTTTTCTTTATTTTGGATTTAAGAGAAAAGAAGGGGGGGGGGTCACATGTTTCCAGTATACTTGATTTAAATGCAACCGTTTAAAACGTGTATCTATTTTACAATCAATATTAATAAACTTCCATACAAATAAAGTATACACATATATATATATATATATATATATGTTGATTAAAATATGTAAAATCAAGAAACAGGATGTATGAAATACATAGTAAAACTGTGAAAATTCTGTTTAATCAAGAGACATATATTTATATATATAATATTCAAACAATAAAAACCAGATGTGGGCTCATCATATATTTATGTATATATAAATAGTGTATACTTACACAGATATATATATATATATATATATCAATATATAATGTTTAATCTATTACTTATATGACAACTAAATACATCATCATTAATATTGATTAAAGTACTGGATCCGTAATGTCAGGTAACCCTTAATTTGTAGAATGCCATAATCACAACATTGCCATTTGAATTTTAACTGCAAGCTATAAGAATTGAGTTATCGGTCCTTTTATATCTTTACAGAATAGAATTTGAGTCATTGTCACAAACTCTAATTTCCTAATCCCTATATTTTTGCAACCCAGTGCAGAGATCTTAGAAATTTCAAACTATGAATTAATTCTGTTAGATGAAATACTCTTAAGTTTGAAATGACAAAGGTTTACACCATCTGGTTGCAATGATTTAGGAATTAGAAAATGTGAGTTTGTGGTAAAAATGTTATTTATTTGTTATTTTTAATTTTGACAGGTTTGATCCAGTAGTTTACTATTTCTTTTGTTTTCCTCATTTTGTATTTCGTCAATAGTTCCTTAAATTCCAAATGACTGTTAGGTACAGTGATAACCAGAAAACTCTGGATTAGAAAGACGACTTTCATGCTCAAGCTATGACGGTCCGATGACCATGAGACGCAGCAGTTATGCAGTGTAAACAGACCCATTTCACTTAAATGGTAATTTATTTAGTCGCAAGTAAAACTATTTTCTTTTAATCAACATCAAATACACTTCAGAATGATTTAATGTCGTCTTCCTACTCTAATATTTGTGGTTCTTACTGTAGTGCCGATACCAAATGTTTAAGTTTGTCTCATATGTAGTTAACAAATCAATTCTAAAAATTCAAATATTTAATTTTTCAAAAAATAATTCAAATTTAGAAATCATTGCTTGACTACGTGAATCAGTCAGGTTGGCAAAACATTTGCATGAAAAGGGCATTTTTTGCACATGGCTAAGACATGTTTGCAAATAAAAGAAAAAATAATAATTCACTTTTCAAGGTTTCTATGGATAAATTCACTTTACCTAGAATTCATGAGATGTTCTCAAAATTTGTTGCATTTGAAAATGAAGAATTAAATGTCCTTTGTCTACTCTGTTTCTATTTTAGAACAGTGTATATATAATGCTTTAATAGAATTTAAACTGTATGCTTACTTAAAGTGACCATTCACCATTATAGTGAGCAGCAAAACTGTAATTATAAAAATGTTTATAAATCCAGTTGATATGATCGAGTACAGAGATATCTTAAGGGCTAGAATATGCGATATTTTCCTCAGCTGGTTCCATTGTGTACAACTGGAATACACAACCAATAAGCAGACGTCTGTATTAAGCGATACTTAAGGATCTTTTGGATACGAAATACAAAACCTTCAAAAATAGACTAAATTCAAACATTTAATTTTTATGTTAAAGTTAGAGTATTTCTATACAAATTGTAAAGCTTAACCCCTGAATGGGTTTTATATGCAACAAATGGCCGTTAGATGACAGTCAAACACCTTTTGAAGAAATGTAGCATGTCTTGCATGGACTCTTATAGGCCTGATTAGTTTATTATGAGCACTGCGCATTCTGTGCATATATCTAGTCTGTGATATGAGCACTGATCATTCTCAGTATATATCTAGTCTGTGATATGAGCACTGCGCATTCTGTGTATATATCTAGTCTGTGATATGAGCACTGAGCATTCTGTGTATATATCTAGTCTGTGATATGAGCACTGAGTATTCTGTGTATATATCTAGTCTGTGATATGAACATTTTTTTCTACCTTCCCTTGTTTCAAATTTCACGAGTATCTTAACTTCCTCGTTAAATATATTTTATTTAACAGTCAACAAATTTAAAAACATATAAGTCTTAAAGGATAAAAACATCAGAAGACGAAGAAATAAATTGAAATTGTTAGATGCAAAATAGTAAAATGGGGTCATTTTTAGCCTTTAAATCTAGAACCTTATTTTACCAGCATCATAAAAATATAAGGATAATAAATATTTTATCTTTAAAAAAATACTTTAGAAATTTAGTTTTTTTTATTTTGCTGCTGTAATTAAATTTTTGTTACTAAAATTTCAAAGCTGGAATTATTTATTTAATTAGATATTTCCCTCTTTACAAACAATGACTGTTCATTATAATTTTTTTGTTTCTGTCACTGTTTCAAAATACTTTTGTATACCCCCTCCCCCCCACCTGTTTGAAATTATCAATATCTTTACTCCACACAGGTCCCCAACTCTCTCAAAATACTTTACTGTTCAAAGCATATTTGTCCTTATCTGAATTTATTAATTTAGATATTATTATCCACTCGTAATGTTTAAAATATTTTTATCTCCCTATGAACTCACTGTTAAACATATTTTTGTACCCCCATGAACTCACTAAAACATTTTGTCAACTCATGAACTCACTGTTTAAAATGCTTTAGTCCCTCAATAAACTCACTGTTCAACATAATTTTGTCCCCCTTGAACTCACTGTGAAAATAATTTTGTCCCCCAATAAACTCACTGTTTAACATATTTTTGTCACCCTCTGACACTTTGAATGTCAAGGGAACAAGAATACAGTCTAAATGTTGATCAATATCAGCTTTGTCAAATTTGATATTTTTGAAATTTAACTGACACATCTTGCATGGACAAATATTTTTGATAATTTACTCCATGTATTCTAAAATTACAAAATTACATGGAATTGGCTTTTGACTCACCACATCTTTTCAACTCGATGTCGTACAACTTTGATATTTTAGACTATGAAAAAATATGTTAGAGCAAAGGTTGAAATACCAAAGGAATTGCAAATATAAAAGGATTAAAATTTTGAGTTTGTTGCAAGCACTAAGTTCCTCTAGAAGAATTTTATAAACGTTTTCAGAAATATCCAAGAGAAATAGATTTTGGGAGAAGTTAAAATTACTTTTGATATTTTCTGGGAAGAGAATATTTTTCCATAAGTTTAAAATCTGTTGAAAGGGCTTGAACTTCTCATACAGGAATTGTGCGAGCGTAGTTTCAAGTGACCCCCCATTTATAGAATTCACAAAGGTACTCGACTCTGATTCACAAAGGTACTCAACTCTGATTCACAAAGGTACTCGACTCCGATTCACAAAGGTACTCGAATCCGATTCACAAAGGTACTTGACTCCGATTCACAAAGGTACTCGACTCTGATTCACAAAGGGTCCACTCCTGTTCACAAAGGTACTCAACTCCAATTCACAAAGGTACTCTGCTCCGATTCACAAAGGTACTTGACTCCGATTCACAAAGGAATCGACTCCCATTCCCAAAGGTACTTGACTCCGATTCTAAAAAGGTACTTGAATCCAATTCACAAAGGTACTCAACTCCCATTCACAAAGGTACTTTGCTCCGATTCACAAAGGTACTCGACTTCCATTCCCAAAGGTACTTGACTCCGATTCTAAAAAGGTACTTGACTCCAATTCACAAAGGTACTCAACTCCCATTCACAAAGGTACTCTGCTCCGATTCACAAAGGTACTCGACTCCCATTCACAAAGGTACTTGACTCCCATTCACAAAGGTACTTGACTCCGATTCAAAAAGGTATTCGACTCCGATTCACAATGAGTCCACTCCGGTTCACAAAGGTACTCAACTCCAATTCACAAAGGTACTCGACTCCGATTCACAAAGGTACTCCACTCCGATTCACAAAGGTACTCCACTCCGATTCTGAAAGGTACTCGACTCCGATTCACAAAAATACTCCACTCCAATTCATTAAGGTACACCACTCCGATTCTCAAAGGTACTCCGCTCCGATTCACAAAGGTACTCAACTCATATTCACAAAGGTACTCCACTCCGATTCTGAAAGGTACTTGACTCTGATTCACAAAGGTACTCCACTCCGATTCACAAAGGTACTTGACTCTGACTCACAAAGTTACTCCACTCATATTCACAAAGGTACTCCACTCCGATTCTGAAAGGTACTTGACTCTGATTTACAAAGGTACTCGACTCAGATTCACAAAGGTGCTCGACTCCGATTCATAAGAGTACTCCACTCCGATTCACAAAAGTATTCGAATCCGATTCACAAAGGTACTCGGCTCAGATTCACATAGGTACTCGACTCTTATTCATAAAGGTACTCATTAAACCTTTATCTTTTCAAGGATACAAGAAATATATTTGATTTTTCCTACAGAGACAATCAAGGAAATTCTTTCAAGTTCAAAAAAGACGATTTCTTCCTGATTGTTACTCAGATTTAGCTAAAGTATAAATTATAAATCATGACACTCCTTGAATGGGTTTCACTCAAATCCCTTTTAACTAATAGAAACTATTTTTAAAACTTTGGTAAACTTTTGAAGAATATTTCAAGCTACACATACTTCGCATTACAAAGTTAGCAAAGTCTTATATCAGATTCAATAAAGTTTAGAATAATTTTAGATGGATAGATAGATAGATAGATAAAATTTATTGCTAAAATACATGTATCTGTGTACAGAACGAGTTTACAATTACAAGTTGATGATTATATTAACAGTACAAGTATAAAGCAATTAGGTGGAAAATAGCTCTTCGCTGTTTTGATTATTTTTCCACCTAATTTCAATAATGATAGCAAAACAATTCAATTAAATAGATTTAAGGAGAACTATTTGAGATCAAGGTGCGATGTTATCTTATGCAAAATAAATTATACATTAATTAGAATAACTAGAGTTTGAAGTAATTTTTTGACATGTACACAACAAATATACATTTTATAAATTCTTTAATAAAAATAATCTCTTTTTTGTAAGTACTTAATCCGATAATGAAAATAATAATGTTATGTGTCTTCATATAGTTATTCCTCTATTTTTTTATATTTAGAGCAAGACCAGACATAATGAAAATTAAGGCGTTTTTAAACTAGTGATGTGCCTTCAATTGCTTCTTTTTTGGATCGTTTTTTGTCTATATTTTCTTTCAAGATCAAAATTTAGCACAGTAAAAATAAATGTGTTTTTGAATAGCGTATTCTAAATATTTATTTTTCTTAAATTATGTAAAATTTTGACCCGGGCAGAGATTATATGCAAAAAACGACCGAAAACGATCCAAAAACGATAAAAACCAACGTGTCGTAACGATCGTTTCTTGATCGTTTCTGCATATTTTTCTTTTTTAGGTTAAAAGTATTGCTGAGTTTAATAAAAGTAAATACAGTTATAATCTTTAAAGTTTTATCAATTTTTGTCTAAAAACGATCCGAAACGACTACAAACACTTGTTTGAACCATTCTACAGCTTTAACTGGTGCACAAGAGAACTGGTTGAACTACTTCTACACGGTTCAATTACATCTTGCTATTCATTGAATACTAAACATGAGACTTCAAAGACGACAGTTGAATACGCGTTATCCATTGCAGCTTATTTGCTGCAGAAGCTTTACCAAGAAATGTATGTTGACCAGGAACCACCATATCTGATGGGTCATATCTGTGTACTGCAGTGGGAGGAGATCAAAACAAAGAGATCAGCTGTGAAGGGGGGGGGGGGTGTATAAATTAGAAGATAGTGATATCATAGGTTTGAATTTTAAGTTTAAATAATAACTAAAATCTTTTTTAAACTGATGCTTCCTCTTCATAAGTTGTGGGAGGACTAAGTTTGAACATGTAAACTGTTTAAATGACTTTATTAAAGGTATATAACGAATTTCTCATCTTTTTGGATCTCTCTAGCTAGAGTAGGCTTATAAGGCGCTTTGTGTCTTTTAAATATATATATATGTTTACATTTTTAGTTGCCATTTTTTCGCTGTAATTCAACTAACAAAATAGTTGGCGGATTTTCTGTTAAATTTTGTGATTTTCAGAACTGATAAATTTCAACATTTTTTCCAGGCAACATTTGTCCATTTCCACCAATCATAAACCCCTGACATACCACATTAAAGGTTCATGATCCTTGCCGGTACGACACGTACTGTATGTATATGCAATCAGTATTACTGTCCAGTCTGGGTACCCTGGGTACAGTCGACAACAAATGCAGCCTAGCAAGTGTGGCAAGATCTCAGTGCTAAGGTTATGTGAGTTTGCATGTGCAAACGTTTTAACGTTTAATGGACACAAACAAACATCGACAGACATCTTAGACAAGCAAAATATAAAGATATCTAGATACGCCTGCTTTCTTTCTCTTGTTACACTCAGCCAACTATGCAGATATGAATAATGAACATTTTAAAACATTTTATTTTTGGAAAACTGATCCTATTAGACAAATCTGCACAAAATCATTCTAATAGAATTATTTTTTGTTGTGTTTTTATCAAGAAGTGTGGGATAGAAGGGAGATATAAATGACGCGGGCCGCCATACCATAATTATTAATGCTTTGCAGACGGGTACTCCATTTGTATAAGAAATATTAGAATAGGTTATATACGTATATACGTATATACGTATATATATACGCAAATGAAGCACCGTCTGCAAAGCATGGATAATCATATGGTAGGGCGAGCCGCGTCAATTATATCTCACTTATATTTCATACTCCTTGGCTTTTATCCAATCGCTAGCTGTTGTTAATCCTATTCAGGTTGGGCATTTTTTTTGTCTAATATAGGTTAGGGGTAGTGAATATCACCCCCCTTTCCTATGATTTTGCCCTTAGAGTTGATACGGGGAGTGTGAAACATGTCCTTCGTCCACCTTTTCAAGACCTTCTCATTAAAAAAAAAATCAAAAGGGAGGATTAAAAAAAAGATCAAAAACTATGTCGGAAAAATGTTCAAAAATAAATGCTTTTTTACAATATTAACACGTGAAAAATTTAAATAAGAAGTTATTAACCATTTCTGATTTGTTTCAAACACTGACCCGCCGTTTGAGTTTCTCCACCCTACCCTATACATGAAAAAAAATTGTTAGGAAACTTTTTTCTAGTTGAAAATGTGAAACATTTACATGGTGGATTGGAGTGAAGTGGAGTGGATTGAGGTTTATGGCTTCATAAGATCCAGGATACATAAGTGTGAGGAGTCAATTGAGGTTTAGGGCTTCATAAGACCCAGGATACATAATTGTGAGGAGTGAATTGAGTTTTATGGCTTCATAAGATCCAGGATACATAAGTGTGAGGAGTCAATTGAGGTTTAGGGCTTCATAAGATCCAGGATACATAAGTGTGAGGAGTGGATTGACGTTTAGTGCTTCATAAGATCCAGGATTCATACGTGTGAGGAGTGGATTGAGGTTTATGGCTTCATAAGATCCAGGATACATGAGTGTGAGTAGTCAATTTAGGTAGGTCAAATAGGTAAATGGTATTGGTAGGCTGCAGTTACTGTAAAAAGTCGATCCAGGTCGTGCCATCAAAGTGAAATCCTGGCTGACATAGGATTAGGTCAGGCCAGTACAAGCCGCGTGTCACAAAGGCCGGCTTAAGGAGTTGGTCCAGTTCGAATTCAAATTGACCCTAGTCCACTGTGGTTAGAGATGGGCATCGTTTTCTGAAAGAACGAAAGTTTTTAGAACAAACTGTTTTTTTGTGAAAAAGGGTGGGGTTCTGAAATAAACGACCGATGAACGAACAAAATGGATGGTTCAGGGAAATGAAAAAAATTACTTTTTTCAAAAACAAACGAAAAATCAAAATGAACGATATAAAATCATTTCAACGATCTTGATTGTTCATGCACAATTTTGTTCGTTTTTTTATTGAATGAACAAATTTTCTGAATATTTAAAAAAAAACTTTTTTTTACTAAACCAACGATTTTTTCGAACACACTTTAAAAAACAATAGATTTTACTAAACTAACGATTTTCTCGAAAAAACTTTTACAAAAAGCCATTCGTTTTTAAACGACCGTGTTTTGTAAAAAAACGATTTTACTGAACGAACGATTTTACTTAAGATTGGTCAGTGGAAAAAGCGAACAAAATAGATGGAAAAAGAACTTTATTTTTGAGGACGAACAAAATTAATTATTTTTGGAGCGATTGAAAATATAGCGCACGAAATGAAAAATGCTCAATGTGCCCATCTCTAACTGTGGTATAAAAAAACATTTAAATTTCTGTCTCACAAGAGTAAAAACAGATGGGTAGTTAGTTGTTCAGCCGGAACATACTCTCTCTTCATTAGAAGAATGTTAAACTTAAATTTTTTTTTTAAGAATTTGACCCAGTTCTTGACAAAAACTTAATTATCTTTTCAAAATATGCATCTGAATTCTGAGTTGTTTCAACTCAGAGAAATGTAATCAGTCAATTTTGAAAGGTTTAAACAAATGTTTTTATACCAGGCTTTTAGAACCTTCCCATATTAACAAATCTAGCTTTTAATTTTTGCTCTGAAATTCACAATTTTCATTCAGTCTCA
Organism: Eurytemora carolleeae; assembly: GCF_000591075.1. Classification (NCBI taxonomy): domain Eukaryota; kingdom Metazoa; phylum Arthropoda; class Copepoda; order Calanoida; family Temoridae; genus Eurytemora; species Eurytemora carolleeae. Next base: position 61,295 of record NW_019396589.1, on the reverse strand, counting down.
AATGTATTTTTGTAATTGGCGCATTCTAGAAAATATTCATGTTTTTAGGGTATCATTTTAACTTTGACGTCCATAAACCTACCAGAGGGCCTAGGGTTATGTCTTGTGAGTAGCTACAAAAACAATTGCCGATATAAACTGAAAATTTAAAAAGGTATAACAGCCGATACCCAATTCCGATTCTTATCGTGACACCCTGTACAATTACAGAGTATAAAACTTTAACGAAAGCAAATTGGGTTCTTGTATTTAACCCTTCAGGAGCCTCCGCTATACAGACTCGAGCCTCCCAGATTTGCTTTTCAGTAAGCGAGCTTCTGCAATTTTGTTTTAATCTTTGATTTAAGCAATTATTTTCAGGGAGTTTTTTCAAATTCAGATTAATTGCCAATGTCAAATATTTGATTATTTATAATCTGATAAAAATTCGAAATAAAGGTATCGATAAAATCAAAGAATATAAAATATCAAATAAAAATACTTCCAGAATTTATTCTCTAAATGTTTTCCTTTTTTATCAGGCACTATTTATAATAGTTGATTATATACTTCTGATCTTTGATATTCTTTTTTATGCCAATAAAACGGGAAAGTTAAGAGGAGATGTGTAGTCTTAGATCATTAAAACAATTTACGGCAGCTGTTAACACCCTTCCACTGAAAGGAATACAAGAGATACCATGAAACCTTTTCTGAAATAAAATATGCTTAACCAAAGTCAATTATATTTATATTTATAGTTTATTAACAAAAGCATTTTATTATTACATTTTTTTCTAATTATTTACAAAATATGTCTTATCAAAGATTCCAGACACAGGTTTTCCTACACTGGTAGGCGATTATATCAATACAATGAAACAACTTTTTTATTTAAATTCTTATTGTTAACAAGCTTATATCAACTTACAAGTTACAAGCTATCAAAAAGAAGCTTTTTCAAATGGATTCTATGTTTATGTGTCACTATGCTGTTTAACAGCTTGATATAAATCAAAATTGAAATCAAAAGTCGTTGTTGTTGCCCTGCATACCTGCCCAGTAGGTTGTTGCCCTGCATACCTCCCCAGTAGGTTGTTGCCCTGCAAACTTGCCAGCAGGTTTTTTTGCCCTGCATACCCGCCCAGCGGGTTGTTGCACTGCATACCTGCCCAGTAGGTTGCTGCACTGCATACCTGCCCAGTAGGTTGTTGCCCTGCAAACCTGTCCAGTAGGTTGTTGCACTGCATACGTGCCCATCAGGTTGTTGCCCTGCAAATCTGCCAGGTAGGTTGTTGCCCTGCAAACCTGCCCAGTAGGTTGTTGCCCTGCATACCTGCCCAGTAGGTTGTTGCCCTGCATACCTGCCCAGTAGGTTGTTGCCCTGTAAACCTGCCCAGTAGGTTATTGCCCTGTATACCTGCCCAGTAGGTTGTTGCCCTGTATACCTGCCCAGCAGGTTGTTGCCCTAACTACCTGCCCAGTAGGTTGTTGCCCTGCATACCCGCACAGTAGGTTGTTGCCCTGCAAACCTGCCCAGTAGGTTGTTGTCCTGTATACCTGCCCAGCAAGTTTTTGCCCTGCAAACCTGCCCAGTAGGTCGTTGCCCTGCAAACCTGCCCAGTAGGTTGTTGTCCTGCATACCTGCACAGTAGGTTGGTGCCCTGCAAACCTGCCTAGTAGGTTGTTGACCTGTATACCTGCCCAGTAGGTTTTTGCCCTGCAAACCTGCCCAGTAGGTTGTTGCCCTGCAAACCTTCCCAGTAGGTTGTTGCCCTGCAAACCTGCCCAATAGCTTGTTGCCCTGCAAATTTGCCCAGTAGGTTGTTGCCCTGTATACCTCCCCAGCAGGTTGTTGCCCTACAAACATGCCCAGTAGGTTGTTGCCCTGCAAACCTGCCCAATAGGTTGTTGCCCTGCAAACCTGCCCAGTGGGTTGTTGCCCTAAATCCCTGCCCAGTAGGTTGTTGCCCTGCATACCTGCCCAGTAGGTTGTTGCCCTACAAACCTGCCCAGTAGGTTGTTGCCCTGTATATCTGCCCAGCAGGTTGTTGCCCTGCATACCTGCACAGCAGGTTGTGGCACTGCATACCTGTCTAGCAGGTTGTTGCCCTGCATACCTGCCCAGTAGGTTGTTGCACTGCATACCTGTCTAGCAGATTGTTGCCCTGCATACCTGCACCTCAGGTTGTTACCCTCCATACCTGCCCAGCAAGTTGTGGCTCAGCATGCCTGCACGTTGGGTTGCCGTTCGACAACCTGCCTGAGGGCGATAGCCAGGAGGGTTTTAGAAATTGATTTAGCGCGCTAAGCAATTTTATGCTGTATAAAAGTCTTAAAGATCTCAAATAATTTCTAAATAATTTCTCTTGAATACCCCAGAAACCTCAGTAAACATTTTTATCGACCCTATGTGCCGATGGCGAAGTTGTAGGATAAATAATTCTGGACTTGTTTACTATCGGTTTGTCGAAGACTAAATGTTTGCAGGGATTGCACTCTCAGCTCAACTTATTTATAGCCAGACACTCCCTTTAAATTCATTCATCTAAAGGCAAAAAAATATTGTTTGCAGGGAACAATGACCAAGTACAGTCAACTCTGAAGTAACATTCTTTAAACTTTTGGGGGGTTGGCATTTTGTGATCTCATATTATCCTCAAACTTTTGACCAGTAAATATAATTCTGAATGTTATTATAATTTAGATTTTTTTTAAACAAATCCCAACCCTACTCTCTAGCACTAGAATTATATCATTTTCTTCTCAATATATTTCGCCAAAAACTTTGGCATCATCAGGAGTTTGTCCTTACTCTTTTGACGAGTATTGAATGATTATAATTTAGTATTCAAATAATTGTAAAACTGATAATTAAAGTGTGAACTCAACACAGGTGACTTTACTTCATATATTTCTAGAGAATCTTGAGTTCAACGCAATTTTCAAAAATTCTAATGTGAATATTCTTAAAAAATAAAGGTTTATTTTAAGTGCTTGCAAGCAAAGTGTTCAACAATTATGAACGTTTCAGTGACAAATACACATTTCTAGCTATCATCCAGAAAAAAAGGTTTTAAGAATTCTGTTGTAGATGTGACAAACCACTCTAAAAATAATGGGTTGGTATGAAGAAATAGAGCCAACAATTAAAAAATAAATATCTCTGAGAAATTAAGATAGTTCATCCCATACACCGTTTATCATCATTCATGAGCTCTTTAGCACAGAAAAATAAGGCAGTTGCCCTGTTTTTTAATATCTGATACAATATTTAAGGTATGCACCTCATAAACGTGAAACATTAGAAACAAGCTGACAAACAGTTGACAATTAAGTAAAAACTAAAACTAAGAAAAGATCAAATCTTTATTTTATATTTATAGTTCATGAAAGTTAAAATAAGCATATATATATTTATCGTTATTATGTCATACAAATTGTAAATAAAATATCACACTATATCACAATGCATATCATTTTGTAAGGATTAAAAAGTTTTTAGTTGAATGTCAAAAGCTCATAATAAATAACGTTTTTTGTTTTTTCCAAAAAATCGTCAATTAAAATCATCAAAAGCTAATAAAAAATATTCAAAATATTTGGTTCTTAAATCAACTTAGCAGAGGTCAAATAGGTCAAATAGGTCTAAAGAAATCAGGTACAATTGGGTTTCTATGGATGGGCATTGTTTTAGAGGTCCGTTTTTAAAAAATGTACAATCACAAGAATCTAAGATCGATTCTATATTTCATATTTGTATGCTTTGACGAAAGATTTTAACTAAAACGATGGGTGAACATTTATGGTAAACATTTTGACCAGTGAAAAATTTAGCAAAATGAAATAAAATCAAATAGATTTTGATATTTGAAACAGCTGAGATTCTTAACCCTGAATGCTTAAAAACGGACCAAACAAAGATGCCCATCCTTATTTATACGATATATCACAAACAAAATCTAATACTGGACCAGAATTCCAATTATCTGAGTCGCCCAGTCCTAAATATACTAAATTAGTACTTAGTAAACAAATGTAAATTAAACTTCAAAATGAGAAAATGAATGCAAGCAAAACTTAAGATTAAAAATACTGAAATTAATAAAAATTATTTCAACAGGCAATTAAGAAATATTATTGAGGTGAGATTCTATGAATAGCAAGAAGTGGTTTAAACTAAATCCGATTTTCTATTCAAACCTAAGATAATAAAATAAAATCTGAAAAATATATCAGGAACGGAAGATCAGTCATAAACTATTCCTCAACAAATTCTAATTCTCAATTATGCCCTCGCGTGAAGGGATGGGCATAGTTTTTGTTGACAAAGGAATGGTGTCGTTAAAAAAAAAGGAACTAACGATAGACGAACGCCTTGGATCATACTTGTGTAAGGGCATTTTCCCAAGTATCAACTTCCCAAGGACATTTTCCTTAGAATGCAATTTCTCAAGCAGCAACTTGCCACAGCGCTCAGTCCCTAGCCCATCCATCATTGCAGCATACAGCGCTGCAAGGCCTAACCTAACCTTTGGGAATGTGCCACATGGGAAAATGCACATTAGGGAAGTTGCAACTTTAGAAGTTGCACTTGGAAGCCGCCCTTGGTATAACACCTGTCCAGCTGTTAGTTAAGTGTATATCAAACAGTTTCTTATTTGATGGTTAATTTTCAAAAAATGCTATTCGTTGTGAGAACTGTGGCTGGCACTGTAAAACCAGGACAGTACGCCAAATGAATGATCCACTTCTAATGAAATCTATGTGAGCCCTACCATATACTTTGAATACCTGTTAGCTGGAAAAGTGGACTGAGTAAACCTACTGTTGTTGACCTCTGAACTACTCCCGATAACGACACTCTGGCTTCTGCGTCGAGACTGCATAGTCGCTGTCTCAGGTCTAAATAATAAAAAGATAAAAACACATTAAAGGGAGCGTTCACAATAAATTGGAGACCCCAGATTTTCGTTTGAGACTCTGAGATTTTTGTGTGAGACTCTGAGATTTTTGTGTAAGGCTCCCAGATTTTGGTGTGAGACTCCCAGATTTTTGTAAGAGACTCCCAGATTTTCGTGTGAGACCCAAGATTTGCGTGCGAGACCCAACATTTTCAGATTTTTATTGTAGACCCCAGATTTTCATTGAAGACCCCCACATTTTTGTTGGAGCTCCCAGATTTTTGTCGTAGACCCACAAGATTTCATTGGAGACCCAAAGATTTATATTGGATTCCCATTAAAATGATTAAAATGAATTTTCATCAAATATCTCCAAGATTTCTATTGGAGACCCCCAAGATTGTCATTGGAGGACTCCAAAATTTTTACTGGAGATCTCCCAGATTTTCATTTGAGAAACTCAAGATTCCCTTTAGAGAGACCAAAGATTTTCATTGGAGACTCCAAGATTTTCATTGGAGACTCCAAGATTTTCATTGGAGACTCAAAGATTGTCATTGGAGACCGTAAGATTTTAATTGGAGACCGAAAGATTTTAATTGGAGACCCCAAAATTTTCATTGGAGAATGGAGACCCCAAGATTTTCATTGAAACACCAAAATGTTTGTTTTAACTATCTAATTTTCATTAAAGTCCCACAATTTTTGTGTTTGAATAAAATGTTTTAAAATCTCTATCAGTATAGCTAATAATGGGAATAAAAGGGAAAAAGGAGTTTCACGATCACCCAATCACGTTATCTTGACATAAACATCTATCTGACTAACCACGTACGATTTCTGTGGAGTAGTCCTACAGAATTCAGGCAGTTAACATACAAAAAAAAACTCAAACAATCGGCATAATTCTGAAAGAAAACCTCGTTTAACTACACACATTTCTGCTGAATCATGAAAAAAAATAGGACTTCAAGCTACTAAAACTGCAACAAACTTTCAACTAAGGTAATTTCTGTGCTAAACTACAAATCTTTCCTTATATACAATATAAGACTGGTTCTAGCGAGTTTACAGAACAAATCTACAGTACACTGCTTCTTTCAGGGGTTGAACAGATTCAGACAGGGAATCTACAGGGGCTATATAGTCCAGAACGTCGTGCATGATCGCGTAATAATATATATAGGTTTAACTATGTCTTCCAATCCAATCTGCGAATAGATGAAAATGTCAAACCTATTAAAAACGTCCAATATATAACTTGTTTGTTTTAAAAATAAAACAATTTTGAGGACCAGGATTAAGGAAGCAAAAAAGATCCACATGGAACCAAATCCCAAGCAATTTTATGATCACCTGTTTTCAGGTCCTGTTGACCGGCCCAACCTGACAAGGCTACTTCTGTTATTGACTGCTAAGCTACGTGGGATGAAACTTCTGTGAGTGATAACACTCCGACTTCGGCGTCGAGATTTCCTGGTCTGTGACAGAGTTGGCTCACTTTGAGGTACAGCTGGCTTACTACACAAACACATATTCAATGTTTTGGAAGAAGTTTTCAATATGCATTTTATGGTTGTAGACATAATTTTATTGTTAATGTAAGTGACATGCTTTTCAGAAACAACATAGGAAACTGTCAGAATTAAACACTTTTGGGCTGAATAAAACAATATCATTCTCATAATTAATCGTTTAAATTGTACTGTTGGTAAAAAGGTAATTTAACTTTCAAAGACGTTTTCTTTTATTAAGAAATTGCTCCAAAATTATCAGATTCAGGGCAATCTTAATGATTTGTAAATTTTTTCTGAATTGTTAAATAAACTTACTTAGATTTCCTTGCTGCTGTATTAGTAGTACTAAACTCAGAAATGGAAGACAACTAAAAATATTGAAATAAAGATTAAAAATTTATAAACTAGGACTGAAATTAAATTTTAAGAAACTGAAAAATAAATAAGTTGCCTTAAAAGCTAGAATGAATGAGGTACCAATGTTTTCTCTGCAAAAATATTTCAATACAAGGTTTCTCTATAAAACAAATTTCATTTGAAGTTGCTATAAAAGTTCTTTTAAAACCTGTGAATATTGAAAGTTTGGATGTTGCAGATCTGAGAATGATTGACTCTTTCGTAAGGTCCTGAAAAAAAAATATACAGGGTGAGTAAAAAAAGTGTGATTTTTTTGGTATTCCAATGGCCCAAAAGATAATCCGTGAACTTTTTTTTCTCCCAAAAAAAAGTTCAGAAAAGCAAAAATGTGTATATAAATTATTTCTATCAAAATCTAAAATATTTTAATGATTGAATCAAAGAATCACAGAAAATTCGCAAAATTGTAAAGTCATTTAAATTCTCTAGTTCCTTTCTTCTTATTATAGTCTAAGGTATTAAATATAGGCTGTTCAGTTGAAACCTTAAGAACCATTGAAAAACAATTTTTTCGTAAAAATAATACATGAACTGAAAACTGCGAATTTTCTAATATTAAAAAAATATTAAAAAAAACACCATACAGGGGAGTTGCACAAAAAAAGGTACAATTTCGCACCAGGCGACGCAAATAACAGTTTTTTGACTCACCCTGTATATTATTTTTGATTTTCTCAAAAAAAGGTTAAAATTCTTAGCTTTTCAATTAGAATTATTTTATATTTCAGGGTTTAATTTATAAAATAAAAGTATCATATTTTAGACTCTTCTCCTTGGTAATACAGGGTTACTCACAAAGGAAGAGACTTCAGAGACGATTATATAGAATTTATACTTTCTATTTCCTTCTCGATCCATGATGCCTCACACCAAGCTGCACAAATTTTAAGTTAAAATAATTATCCCATTGGTTCTGACAACGAGGGATGCTTCTAAGTGGTCATAGGGTAACTCCCCAATTATCTCTGAAAACTTGTCTTCTCAAACAATTTTGATTAATTGATTGAAATCCTATTTTTCTCAAAAATTTTCCATGTTAACAGTCAAATCTCCAGTTCCAAGCAAGCTATAGAAAAGAAAATATTCCTAGAATTTTCAAATCAATGTAAAGAAGTTCTTTTTCATACCTCTTACTCTTAGATGTAAGTTAAGTACTGAAGACGTTAAAATGGCTTGAAGTATTTTCCTTTGTGTGTAAGACTGTACCTCTGCATTTGAAAAACTATCAATCCTGATTTGTATTAGAATTCTGCATAAAACTAACCTCATACTTCTAGTAGCTGAACTGGGTATTCTGGAAATCCTTAGAAATCGTTAAAATTAGGTTTGGGTAGGTCAAGATGTGTTTCTATTTTTAGCTGAATGGTTCATTCTTTTTCCAATTGTTTAATCCCCATTCCATCCCTGTTCTGTTCTATCCTAGGTACTTCGTGTACTTAATTGTTCCGATATTTTAAAGAACGTGTTCTAAATCTTCATTCTTTTTACAGAACAATAGTATTGTTTTTGATAATTCTGTTCGTTGAGAGAAAGACCGATCATTTCCCTGGAACGATGCCCAGTCCTAGGTCTAGGACAAGATTTACCCAATTGCAAAAGTTTTAAACCATTTAGAGAAACTTAAGCTACATATCTTTTACAATAGTTCAACTTGAAGATTTTAAAGTCTGAAATACCCTGAAGACAACAATTGAAGTCTGTTTCATCAGCTGAATTCAAATTAGGGTTGATCAAAACCTTCAGCTTTAAATATACAATTTAAGATTTGAGCTATTGAGTAAGTATTTGATTCAGCTTTAATATTGTTGAGCAAACTCTATTAAATTTATTAAATTCAGGTGAATCTAAAACATATTAAAATTGTTTGAAACTTTGTTTAAAATAACCAATAATGAGAAACCTTGCATGGTTTAGCTAAGCTAAAGTTGCCACTAAAAAAAATTATTTTCAATTGAGGGATTGGAACTTAGGGACCCCCTTTAATGTATTAACACTCGAGCTAAAAAATAATTTTGAAGAGGAGTCATGGAAGTTTGTAGTAAGATTTTGACTCCACTGGAGACCACCGGAGGGAATTCATTTTCACTGGAGGGGTTTACTGAATAACACCTATATGAAATCTAAAGACAACAGTGACTTTGAAAGATTTAAGGAATGTGAAAAACAAGTTAAAAAATCTATACGACAAGCAAAGCGCAAATTTGAAAAAAATCTTTCCATGAAGGAGAACAAAAAGGCTTTTAATTCTTATATTCGGACAAAAACCAATTCTAGAGCTGGAGTTGGGCCCCTGAAAAAAGGATGGTAAGCTTGTCAGTGATAATAAAACTAATGCAAACATTCTTAACAGTTTCTTTGGTAGTGTCTTCTCAGACACGGATCCAACTGCAACACAAGTTAACATTGATCAACAAATTTTTGGTGATCCAGTTTCAGAAATAAACATCTCAGCAGGGGATATAGTAAAAAGATAAACAGATATAAAGCAAACTCTGCTGCTGGGCCTGATAATATCTCAGCAAAATTTCTCCAAACATTTAACTCTCAGGTTTCCGTTCCACTTGAATTAATTTTTAACAAGTCTCTTCAGGCTGGTGAAGTGCCAGCTGATTGGAAGTGTGGCAAAATTACTCCAATATTTAAGAAGGGCCCAAAATCTAATCCAGGAAAATACAGACCAGTGTCTTTGACTTCAATCCCATGTAAGCTTTTAGAGTCCATCATTAAAGACAAAGTAACACAGCACCTGTATGATAATTGTCTGATTAATAGCTCACAGCACGGATTCATGAGAAAAAGATCTTGCCTTACTAATCTATTAGAGTTTTTTGAGAGGGTCACCAAGGAACTTGATGCTGGAAATGACATGGATATTGTATATTTAGATTTTGCCAAAGCCTTTGATAAAGTTTCCCATACTAAACTCTTATATAAACTGAAATCCTATGGAATTCAAGGTGACATTTTAAAATGGATAAGTAGTTGGCTTTCAAATAGGAAACAACGAGTTGTTTTGAACGGTGAGTTTTCAGAATGGATACTGGTACTCTCAGGGGTACCACAGGGGATCGTATTAGGACCTCTCCTATTCATTATCTTTATAAATGACATCGATACAAGTGCCTTGAACATAAGTGTTCTCAATAAGTTTGCAGATGATACAAAGCTTGGTCAGGTTATGAACACAGATGCTGACAAGGTTGCACTCCAAAACTGTTTAAATTCACTCTGTACTTGGTCAGATAAATGGAGTATGAAATTCAATGAGTCAAAATGCAAAATTCTCCATGTTGGTAAAAATAACCCAGGACATGAGTACTATATGAATGGTATCAAATTAACTGAATCAGATGCGGAAAAAGATCTTGGTGTTTTAATCAATAAATCATTGAAGCCAGCTAGCCAATGCTCTGAAGCTGCCAGAAAAGCAAATATCATCCTAGGTTCCATCTCCCGTGATTTTCATTACAGAGATGTTTTCGTAAATCTCTACAAAACCTATGTGCGACCCCACCTAGAATATTGTACAGCAGCTTTGTCACCTTGGACCGAGGCTGACTCAAATTGTTTAGAATTTGTTCAGAAAAGAGCTGTTCAAATGATATCAGGACTTACTGAAAAAACATATATGGAGCAACTGATTGAGTTGAAGTTGCTTTCTCTTGAAGAAAGACATGAGCGGGCCGACATGATTCAGACATTTAAAATAATTCATGGATTCTGTGATGTCAACCCTGCAACATGGTTTAGAAAGATCAACCACAACAGAGTGACAAGAATGGCTAATGACCCTTTAAACTTGGAAATACAAAACTCCAGGACCAGTATCAGGAACAATTTCTTCAGCTTGAGAATTCCAAGAAAATGGAACTCTATCCCACAAGAAGTTAAACAGTCGACTACAGTGAATATCTTCAAGAGAAGCTATGACAAGTTCAGACAGTATCCGTGAGATGCTGATGCTAGATTACCAGTTACAAAGTCTATCAGAACCATCATCAGCAACTCCAAGTCTTTAAAGACATCCTCATTATAACTCTACATGGGTTCCTGAGGATTATTCAACAATAAACAATAAATAAAATAAACATTGGAGGGATTCAGATATATTTCCAGGGGGTTTATAAATCCACTGGAAGGATTTATAAATCTTTCCAGGGGGTTTATAAATCCACTGGAGGGATTCCGATATCCTTCCTATGGGTTTATAATTCCACTGGAGGGATTCTGATATCTTTCCAGGGGGTTTACAATTCCACTGGAGGGATCCAGTTATCCTTCCCAGGGGTTTATAATTCCACTGGAGGGATTCAGATATCTTTCCAGGGCTGGGGTTTACAATTCCACTGGAGGGATCCAGATATCCTTCCCAGGGGTTTATAATTCCACTGGAGGGATTCAGATATCTTTCCAGGGGGTTTATAAATCCACAGGAGGGATTTAGATATCCTTCCCAGGGGTTTATAATTCCACTGGAGGGATTCAGATATCCTTCCTAGGGGTTTATAATTCCACTGGAGGGATTTAGATATCTTTCCAGGGTGTTTATAAATCCATTGGAGGGATTCAGATATTCTTCCTAGGGGTTTATAATTCCACTGGAGGGATTTAGATATCTTTCCAGGGTGTTTATAAATCCATTGGAGGGATTCAGATATTCTTCCTAGGGGTTTATATTTCCAATGGAGGGATTCAGATACCTTTCCAGGAAGTTTTTAATTCAACTGGAGGGATTCAGATATCTTTCCAGGGGGTTTTATAAATTCACTGGAGGGATTCAGATATCCTTCCTATGGGTTTATAATTTCACTGGAGGGATTTAGAAATCTTTTCAGGGGGTTTATATTTTGACTGGAGAGATTCAGATATCTTTCCAGGGGGTTTATATTTTGACTGGAGGGATTCAGATATCTTTCCAGGGGGTTTATATTTCAACTGGAGGGATTCAGTTATCCTTCCAGGAGTAATATATAAATAAGTAAACCATGGTAACCTGGATCTAGATGAAAGAAGAGAATGATCATCATATTGAAATCTACTGTCTCCAGCAATCATGGGACCAGTTCTTAAACTGTCATACTCTAAAAACATTATGTAAAAATGTAGAAGGTTCTAAATCAAACCTACAATAAGGTAGCAGGTATTATATTTGTTAAATCATGCATTTTATAAAGTTAATTTTCCAGTTTTTTGTTCGTTTTCTTGCTGAACGATCATTCAATAAAATCGTTTGTTTAGTAAAAACCCATTAGTTTACAATTAGAATAATAATGATCTCATTCAATCTTGATTAGACAAAGATAGTTCTAATAATGTTCGCCCTCAGAGAAATCACAATTAAAAATAACTAATTTTTAATGAATTAAACAGGGATATCTCATACAATTCTCATCAGACAAATGTTAAAAGGGAACTGTTGTGAATTAGACATGCTACAAACATGCTTAATGTTATGTACCTGTGCTGTTCATGCTGGGAGCAAAGTCATCTCCATCAAGATTTGGGTTTCTAAAAAAAAACAGATTTAATGAACAAGGTTTAAACATGTTTCGCGACCAAGGTCACATGACTTATTTAAGAACTTTCCCTGAGTTAACTGGTCTGCCCCTGAAAGAAGTACAATGTTTTATCACTGTTCTATTCTGTGAACCTGGCCAGAGACTGGTTCTACATATTTTCAGGGAAAGGTCTTAGGTATAAGTGTACAGTCCTCAGTGTTGTTAGAGAAATTTTTCGAGTCAGTTCCGTTATTTTATTCCTTTTTCTGATATTGCTGTAGAAATGAGCTCAGAGATTAAAATGAGCGTTTATCTTTCAGAATATTAAAAACCTTGGTGACTATGATATATATGTGTTATGTTTCTTGACAGTAACATTGAGGCAAGTATTTATTGATACCAGGCTTGCATTGAATTATCTTTGAAGTAGTAAATATCCCATATTAAAATATATTATTCTTTGTTCCTACTGAATTATCCTTTTTACGTCTAATTATTTCATTTAAAAGAAAAGGGACTGAATGCTATGATTGTACATATTTCCAAATATATAAACATTTTTATCATTTGTCATTATATTGTGCTGGAACTTTGTTTTGTTCCAGATTGAAGACTTTACTACTTTACAGATAAATTAAAATGAGTGGTAGAGAAGAGTACAGATCAGCCCAAGATAAACTTATCACAGTATAACTGAAAGGTCAAATAATTAAACAATATCGCGGTTGGTTTGATCACCAATTACACATTCTTACCAGTTTATAGAAAAGCTTTTAGAAAGGAACATTTCTTGCAAATTCCTTGAATTTATTTTTTATAAGCCAGTGGACAGACAAAAGTAACATTAGCATTTTAGCATTTTCCATAGTAATTTTTACAAATATTAGTAAATAATTAATAAAATTTTGATTTTGTGAGTTTGAGATTTCCAGAAAAAAAAATTTATTTTTCAATTTTTGAATTTTATTTTATCCATCTCAAGAGCCAGTTGAATACCATAATATCCCTCCATATAGACCATAACATCCCTCCATAGACCATAACATCCCTCCATAGACCCTAACATCCCTCCATATAGATAATAACATCCCTCCATATAGACCATAACATCCCTCCATATAGACCATAACATCCCTTCATATAGACCCTAACATCCCTCCAAATAGACCATAACATCTCTCCATAGACCCTAACATCCCTCCATATAGACCATAACATCCCTCCATATAGACCATAACATCCCTCCATATAGACCATAACATCCCTCCATATAGACCATAACATCCCTCCATATAGACCCTAACATCCCTCCATATAGACCATAACATCCCTCCATATAGACCATAACATCCCTCCATATAGACCGTAACTGGGGGAATTGTGGATCAAGTTGGTCTAATTACCTGGGACTTGCACTACTTTCCACAATGATCGGAACAACACCATTTGATCTACAAATCAAACAATTAATCATTTAAATCTAACTGTAATTAGGATCTATAGACCCCCTCAGGAATTAAGCACAAGCCTGGCCCCCCTGTCCTCCAAAACTTGTAACAAAGAGCTGTACCACCAACTTACCTTTCACAGCTTTAAATTAGAGTTTTAAAACCAGTCAAACTAGCATCCCTAAGTTTTTAAAAAATTTTAAAAATTGTTTTAAAAACTGGAAATTAAGTAGATTAGAAAATGTATTTACAAACACACAGATGATAGTGTGCCAATTTTCTGACAACATTTTCTTCAATGCCATTTCCTCCTTATCATCAATGGAAATCCTATACTATTTATTACAAGTGTCTCATTTTCATGAACCCCTGCTTTCAACAAGAGCTGTAGGGAAAAATAGTAAAATCTTATCTTTAAAATTAAAAACAGCTATCTTTGGTTAATTAAATAACAGATAGGGAACTAGATGTCGTCTTTTCAAGATTTTGATGAAACCCAATAACCTGTGTACGAGTTTCATCGAAATATTGAAAAGACAACATCTATAGTGTCCTATCTATGATTTGATGGTGTATTTTTCGACCTACGCAAATCCACTTTACTCCACTTCTGACCTACGCCAAATCCGCTATATTACACATCCAACCTACAAGCATGCGTGGTTTTACAGCTGCGATATGGCCCCCTAGCCTGTCCTAGCAGTGGTGCTCAGCCCTCTAGCCTGTCCTAGCGGCAGCACTTGGCTCAGAAAATGTCTTAACCTAACCTAACCCTTGAGTAAAACAAAAATAAACAGCTGGCGAAGGATAATATTGCAGTAGGTGGTAAAGTTAGTAGGTCAGAAGTCCAGAAGAGGGGATGTTGCGTATAAACAATGTAACATTATCCTGTTAATTTAATTAAACTATGGTTGCAATAAAATGTTTTCCCTTCACTAGATTGTAAAATTTAAGCTAAAAGTAACCTACTTTGGTATTGTTGAGGATCTAGTATTTCCAAGGTTGCTGGAAGTAGAAGAGGCATTTGACCCCTTTTTAACAGGCCTCTTACCTAGAAAATTTTTTTTGTAAGATTGAAATTTTAAAAAATTAAGTTGTTTAAAAATAATTATCCAAATTTTCATGTTCAAAATATCATTTCCTTTGATTAGTTTTTACTAAGTCTTGCATTAAAAGTTACACAAATGTATATACTTCAAACAGGAAACTTGGGAGTTTCATTCAAAGATACAAGCTTAACCTGTCACAATGCAATATGGGGAGGGGGGGCTGTTTTCTGGCCCCCCATTGGTTTTTCTTGATAACTTAAAAAACGCCCAAACTTCATTACTTTTTCAAATTCCATTATTGTGATTAAGTTCTGCAAACAACATTTTTTTATGCCTTTAGGTTAGGATGGAAGCAGTCAAATGGCTTGTTGATTAAAAAAAAAATAGAAATAGACAATTAATTTTTTAATCGTTTTTAGCTAAAGATCTAATTTTCTTTGATGAGCTGGCCTTGAAAGGACTAAACACATGTATCCCACTCCCTAATCTCACTCATAAGGGATCAATCATAGGGGAAACAATCCCCCCCCCCACCATCTATTTAAGACAAAAATAGCCTAATCAGATTGGGGTTAAATTTCCGGCACTGTATTAACCTGTACTGTCGTAAAATCTCTCCAATATTCTGTCTACAAACACCTCCAGTGGTTCATCATACACATGCATATTCATCTCATAACGTAGAATCCTCTCACACCTCCTGGGAATAGAGTTAACCTTCTTACGGTCTTTCTCCTCTGCAACATTTACATGTATAAATTATGGGAAATAGATAACTCAAAATAATCTTCTAGTTTAGGATGAAGAATTAGGGTAAGGAAGCCCAACCCTAGTTTAAATAGCAAAATCCTAAACTACAGACTGCTGAAAAGAAAGTATTTGCAAAGACTTTTTGGGAGCTTGTGTTTCCAAATATTGTTATTTAGAGCTATGTTGTTCAAAAGTATGTCATGGTGCCCCCACCCAAGCTAAACAAGACAGGTGCTAAGAAGTCCAATGTAGTAATATTAATAAGATCTGACTTCTACATTCAGCCTATGGCCTGGAATGCATCCTGGGTAGCAGACACAACTTTAACTTTTATGATTGGTTAAAATAATTTAGTCTTGTAATTCAATCAATCAGGAACAGAACTTGGCTCAGGGGCTGAAACTTCCACTAATTGCTATTTTTTCCAGGAATGGTCATCCCATAGCCCCTCCCTCCCTTCTACAGTATACCTTTAACCATTTGATTTCCTCTGGCCTTGAACAGTCTATTAGGGTTGCTCATTCTAAAATATCAATTCTGGAATTTAAATAAGTAATTTAAAAACAATCTCAATTTTATTCAGTCAATTACATTAGTTACATACATAATTGAAACAAATATTTTTTTCATTATATGATTCCAGTGTTTACTTGCTTAAGAAAATATGAAAATTCGACTTTTTTAAGATTCAGCTTGACCCCTTTCATTTTTCGTAAACACTCCCCTTAGATAATGAGTTTTACCTTTCAATGAGCTCCTCTGATAGATTCTCTAGATGAAGAAGATCCCAAATATCTTCCACAAGGTTCCTGTTCTGCTCAAGAAACATGACAAGGATGTCAATCTCCTTTTCAATCAGGTCCAAGTTCTCATCTCTAACATTTAAGTAATAAGTTAATAGAATAAAGATTGATAAGTAATAGGTTAATAGAATGTAGATTGTCAAGTAATAGGTTAATAAAGTATAGATTGTTAAGTAATAGGTTAATATAATATAGATTGTTAAGTAATAGGTTAATAGAATATAGATTGTCAAGTAATAGATTATTAAAATATAGATTGTCAAGTAAGAGGTTAATAGAATATAGATTGTTAAGTAATAGGTTAATAGAATATAGATTGTTATGTAATTGGTTAATAAAATATTATAGATTGTTAACTAATAGGTTTATATAAAATAGATTATTAAGCAATAGGTTTAAAGAAAATAGATTAACAAGCCAAGGATAAAAGTTGATGCAACAGGGATAAAAATTTTATTCAAGAGGTTGCTATAACTACCTTTTGTTCAAATCATGAATTACAATTTAAATTCTAATGAATCTTTGACTTTATAAATTCGTGACTCAAGATTTTAACCAGCAGCGGGTACTGGGTTACCCACAAAGGATGACTGTAAAGACGACATAAATATGACGAGCCAACATTAATTTAAATGCTTTACCTTCAGTAAAGTTTTTATATACCTAGTTTAATGGTTTTGTAAAGAAAGAAACAAGTTTACAGTAGCCAGGAACCATGATTATTAAAAAATTTAAGGAAATAGACTAACAAATTTTCATACAATGATCTCTGAAGTCTCATCTTTAGTGGTACCCCAGTAGTTCAGGGACCTAACTCAAATCCCCCCCACACCCCACCCACAAACCTTTGAAATTAATTTAAATCATTTCAAATACATTTATACTCCTTACAGTTAATACAGGTGAACAGAACATGTTACTTAATAATTAAGTGAAGAACTCATACTTACAAATTGTCTGTAGAAGTTTTTACAATAAAATCTTCAATCTCCTCTGGGCTCTTGAACAGCTGATGCTGGATTTTTTCCAGTCTTACCCTGGCACCAGCAACAAGCATATCCATGCTTTTCTAAATGAGAGAAATCTAAGACTGGTGCTAAAAGTTGGGATGATCATGGTCATCCGTCATTGTAAGCACAGGTAAAGTTTGAAGATTTATAATATCTATTAATGCAACTGTCTTGTTTTATAATGCAGGACAATATTTTTTGGCTGTGATTTTTACTTTTTTTTAAATGTGGAAATCCCAGCCAAAAACATAATTTCCCAAATAAAAATTCAAATTCCAAAAAATGTGCAAATCTTTAAATCAAATCTGCAAAATTAAAAGGGAAACCTGCTTTCCTGGTATAAAATGTTACTTATTTGTCTCTGAACAAATTGGAAACTATTTATACCAAAGATCATGAACTTTTAAGTAAAAATGCAGGATGAAAATTCACTCAAATTGAATGCAAGTTTGTGTGTACCTGTTTCAAAACAGTGACCCTGCTAAGCTCTTCTTTTATATCCTGGTAGTTGGATTCAGACAGCAGATCTTGGATACCAGACACAGCACCAGTGGCCAAGGCCAGTCGGTCATTCACTGTAATATTAGTTATATAGACAAGAGACTATTAACTTATTCGATATCATTTTAAAAGAGATTTTTTTTTGTCCCCAGGACATGATCGGGATGTTATGATCAAATCTAGGAGTCTGGACACCAATCCAGTTAATGGCTGTGGACAAGTGTGCTTAACTTCAGTGATCTAAAAAGAACTGGTGTCACATGCTCTCCACCCCACCCCTGAGTTTTAACTTATTCGATATCACTTTGTTAAAAATGAGTCAGCTGGGACATTAATTGGTGAGGGATGGCTGACATATCTACCTGTCCTTAACTACTTCACTTCAGGGTCAAATTCTCAATTGCCAAATCAAAATTTGAGATTTTGGACCCTTTCAATTCTCAGTCATCTGATTTAGACACATATGCAAACAATTCCAACAAATTAGAGCACTTCAAATATTGGATTTATAAAGCTCTACTCTTATTTCAAGGATAGTTCAAAATAAACTTTCAATTTAACCAGCTACATGGTTGAACTGGTTTAGTTTTACAACTTCTTGTAAAACAAAATTCATTGAACCTTTTTTTCTGGAGTAAGATTTAAAAGGTAAGAAACAGATTTTTTGACAAATAATAATTTGTCATTACTACAGTAACAGGTTAGTTCTTTATTTTGCTTTATATTGGAATAAATGATCAACTTAAATTATATTCTTAAACATTTAAAAATTTCAATAAACATCCTTCCTATCTCTTCTTTTTAAATTGTAATATATATTGTTCTGCAATCAGTTGTAGGATAAACCTGCATATTTGATATTAGATTTAACTTCCTTTAAACTAATATTTTAGTTACAACTCTTGAGTTTTTTTTAAAAACAATAAGGATATGCTTCTAGTCCTGCACCTGGAATGTTCAGTTTCTGGTACAGATTATTAATAGAGTACAGCATTCCTTCCACCTCCTCCATCCTTACTTCTCGAAGGTTTTCCAGTCGCTGAAGCTCTGTTTGCACTTTCTGAATTAAAACATTTTTCAGAATTACACCCCCCCCTGGGAGGAGGGATAATGATTCTCGATAGTTTGGAGGAAAAAATGGAAATTTGGCATCATTCATTGGTCTTCCCCTTAAAAATCATTTATCTTCCCCTAATAAGCAAATAAAACCCTAAAAAATGTGTTCACAAACTGTACACTGAATTAGTAAGAATATTTATTAAAAGGTTTGCTCAAGAATTTATTAAAAGAGGAGTTGGGGAACTTTAAAGTATGACTCTATCCTCCACATATTTTATCTTAATGGATAACCATATGTTTCCTCCATGAATTTACTATCTGTATTTTAATCTGGGCAATGTGTTCTAAATAATGGCAATAAAAATATCCTGAGTTTGGTGGTTAACAAATATGACCTAAAATCTCCCTGGCTAAAGATAAAGACAATTTGTACTCAAATCATTTTTCTTACCTTTAGATCAGCCTTCTTGATTGACCCTTCTGTATCTATAAATGCTAAAACGGAGGTTACATCCAGGTCTCCATAGCCAAGAATATCTAAAAGGAAAATTTTGACAAAAGATCCAAACAATACTCAAACATTTTAGTATTTACTTTCCTCAAATAAAAATAAGTAACAAATAGGGTAAGCCATTCCTTTTTTAAAAGCATTCTTTTTAAACTGACATAGGTGAACTCCATGGGTCATCATTCCATATTTTTCTAAAATTAACTTAAAAAAGCAAGACTTAGATCATGCTTTCTTGATAATTTTCCTGCTTGCTGTTTGGTGCTTGGCTATATAGTATTCCTCATTCAAACAAGATGAAATTATTTAAAATTAAGATAACATTTTTTAATAATTTGAATTAAAAACTTACACATTAATTGGTTTATGCGCTCAGTCATGGTAAATATTCTAGTCTCTCTGCTCTCCACCTCTTTGTTCAATTCATCTAAATTAGGAGACAAAATTGAATACATAGATACACATTTTTTAAATTTCATATAGCATATAGCAAAATGTAAGGCATTCCGTCTACTCTTAAGACATGGGATTTTTAAGGAATCTAGGTACAGACACAAACACACAATTTATTGTAGTCACAAAGGTTTCTTTATTCTAAAAAAAAAACACTCATCACATTTCTACAGCAACGTCAGACAAAGGGATGAAACAGTAACAAATGTGACTTGAATCTTTTTTTTAACTAAACTGAAGAAAATGTACGCTTATCCCCAAAGCCTTTCCTAGTTACTATATAAAACTGGTTTCCAGGCTGAGTTCACAGGATATATCATAGAGAAACTCCATAATCTGTAATCTTATTTATGCCATCAGGACAAGTGTAGGTGAGGCAAATTCTGAAGCTCAGATCAGACAAAGCACACTGTTCCGTGAGGACTATACCGACATCTGCCCTATGGACCTAGAGGCCCTCTGCAGATTATCCTAAAAGTAAACAAGTAAATAAGCACAGAGCTACCCAGGGTTAACTCAGGGAAGGTTTTCAACTAGATTGTGAAAATCAGTTGGGAAACATTTACCAACCCAGAAAAAGAAAATTGATTGATCTATTGTCCAAATTTCACCCTGCAACTTGAATACAAACTTGCTTGATTGATTGTTGAAATTTCACCCTGTGGCTGGAAATCATAAGCTGTTGACTCATAACATAACCAAAGGTTTAAAATATGTCCATTTAAAGCATCGCTGTTTACAATTAAATCCAATTAAATTCAAGAAACGTACCTACACTTTGTTCTCCTAAACCAAAGTAGGGATCTCTAACTGGAAAGCAACTTCATCTTTCTCAGACACACCCTTGATCTGCACATCATAAGAGCAGAACCTGAAACAATCAGATCAGGGCACCCTCTTGGCACCACTCATCCTCTCCCTGGGTTTACCAACCTTCTTACATACAGAGCCTGTAGCCCCATGAACATTTTTTAGAAAGTGAATATTTGCAAATTATCTTTTTCCCATCTCATAATCTGAGTTCTTTTCCCTTATGTCCATTTGACAGCCCAAATTTTTATTTTGAATAATCTTTTTGTTTGTTTATATTCTTTTGATTTTTACATTTTTTTTATTTTTTTAATCGATTTTGATGGTTATTATATCGTTAGAACTGACGAGGGTCAACCCAGACCGAAATATATTTTCAATAAATGTGGAACTAACATCTACTTTTTTACTCTACAGAGGTTTGGTCCATCACCATCACTGAATTTTAAATCATTATAAACTCCACACTGGTTACCTGTCAGATGAGGACATCCTCCCTCTACTACTCTTGGCAAAACCTGTCATCATCTCAGTCTGAGTAGGAGCATTCTCTTTCACCATCTGGCGGAACTCTACTCCTTCCAGAGATAACACAATCCACTCTAGCAACCAATTTACAGCAGACAACTGGTCACACTCCAAGTACCTACACAGGACATCCAGATCTGGAAACACATCTCATAACAAAAACCCAGCCAGGATTTGATGAGAAGAAGCCTACAGCATAGAATCTCAGAGCAGCAGGAATATCTTTCCACCTCAATCCCCACAGATCATCTCCTCTGTGGATACCGTTTTGTACAGTAGAGTACCAGTTTGGTTCATTAAAGTACCGTGAACTTGAACTCTCATTGCAGGCAATTCTTGGAGTGAAATTTGTATCCTGGTACTAATGCCTGAGTGGTTAAACCCCACTACAACCTAGCAGGCTAGCTTATATCAGTTACAGAAATCAAGGAATGAAACTCCTCTACTCTCCAAACATCTCTCCAGATTGCAAGTTCCGTAGACAGGGGAATATCACATGGTAAATCCTAGATCCCTTGATGAACAGCCACCTCCTCCAGCAAGTACTCACCCTTCCAGTTCCTCTTGAGATCAAAGGAGATCATACATGCCCAGGTAGGGAGGGGGTGCAGAGGGGCCAAATTATTTGAGATATCACGGGAAGAATTTCATCTTTCATTTTTAACAGAGTTGCAAAATCACAACACTTGGTGTCTCTTCTCATCTTTTATAAACTAAAAGTTTATTGTAGTAAAATGAAATATTTCAACTGACATAAATTTTTCCGATTATAACATGCATGAGCATAGTATAGAAAAGTTTCACATTGAATTTTGTATTGTATTTCTCAACAACCCCTTTTTGGAATATCGAAATTTTAGATATATACAGGAAGGAGAATTCTTACATTTATAAACACATTAACATAATTGAACATTATTTAGACTTGAAATATCACTTTGTGATATGAAAAGTTTAAAGTTTACATGTTCAAGATGTTTAATGTAAAAGATATAAACTAAAATGTTTAGTTTCTCAACATTTTGTAATAATTATATTCTTTTACACAATATATTTTTATATTAGAAATCTATTATGTATCCCCCCCCCTTTCCCAGGGTTTTTAAAAATGTTATTTAATTAGATGGGAGAAAAATTATTTTCCCATGTAAAAATCCCGTGTTCATCTTGTGAAATAAACTCAGGTTATCACCGTGTAAAACTCGGTCCTAGACCCGTGATCAAATCGTCGACAATCACCTCGACAGCACGTGAATTATCACGGGATAATGACGGGTCACTCATGTGAAATACACCAAATAATCTTGTGTTCTTCACGGGTTTTTGTTTGTTGGGTATATATTATCATAAAAATGCAATTTAATGAGGATCTGTCCTATAGTATACAAGTATAAAGATATCAGGAAGTACCTGGATGTCTTGTACTCCTCCTCTGAACTTGTATTCAAAGGATGCAGTCAGAGATTTAAACAAAATGGAGGAGTTAGACAGGGATGCCGGCTGTCTGGCCCCTTGTTTAATGGAACTACTGATCTAGGAAATGAGGACGTTGACCAGAACCTCATGTAGAAAATAAATGATGAAGTTGGTATTGCTGAAGGTCTTTTCATGGATGATGAGTTCCTGGCAGCAGAGGGCTCGATGGCCCTCCAGTACCAAGTAGACAAATTGATTCCGAGATACATCAAGTGTGGACTCCAAATGAATGCAGCTAAATGTAAGACAATAGTGATTGGTTACAATGCACAAAGGAAGAAATACTTAGTGGATCCAACACTAGTGATTACTATTAATGGTGAGTTGGTACCTTCTATATTCCAGGAGGAAACCTATAAATATATAGGAGTCAAGCTCGGTACAGGCAACCCAAGACAAAAGGACATATTTGAATTCTTGAGAGTTAAGCTTGAAAGAATTGACAAGTCCTGTCTAAAGCCTCAACAGAGAATGCTAGCACTGAGGCGTCACATTATACCAAGTTTATACCATATACTCATTTTCAGCAAGGCGACTAAAGGTAGCCTAAAGACACTTTATAGAAATATACGATTTTTTGTCAAAAATATGGTGTCACTTACCCAAAGACACCCTTAATTCCTTTATACATGCGGAAATCAAGGACAGAGGTCTAGTGATCCCCAATCTTGGCCTGAGGATTCCTAGGATGATGATGCAGAGGCACATGAGACTTAGTGCATCTCTTGACCCTGTAGTACAAGCAATCTATACCTCAATAGCAGGTCAAGCAAGCGTTACGAGAATACATAAACCTATTCGATTTAATAATAAAGATATTGACACAAAGAATTCAGAACAAAAAGCATGGTCTGAGGAGCTTTACTCTAAAGTGGACGGTAAAGGCCTCAGGCAACACCAAAATTCAAAGATGATCAACAAGTGGGTAACTGATTGCTCACTGAAAATCTCTGGAGCTGATTTTGTACATGCAATCCAAGTTAGATCCAACACCCTGAAGACCCCGGCAAGAGCGGCTAGGGGTATAACCTCTGTCGACTTGATAGACAAGTTGCCAACTCCAACCATATCTTCCAGGTGTGTCAGGCGACTCACAGATTGCGGGTGAAAAGGCATGACAAAGTTGTGGACATGTTAAAGTCAAGCATGTTAAAACGAGACTATATCACCTTTAAAGAACCGAAGCTCCAATACAAGAAGACATTCAGAAAACCAGACCTGATAATCTCAAAGAGCGGGAAAGTTATAATCCTGGATCTTATAATATGTGGTGATACGGCAGATCTAAATGAACGTAAAATTCAGAAAGAAGTCCTGTACGGAGAGGAGGTGCTCCTAGAAGAAGCCCGGAGGATTGTTAGAACACATGACCCAGGCATCCAAATCAAGGAGACCATTGCCCTTGGGGTTCATATAAGTTTCAGAGGATCCCTAGACAATTTCACATGTCGGTTCTTGAAGAGACTGGGAGTTCCCAGGCGATTTCTGAACTTGATAATTGTGAGGACTCTTGTAAAAACCTACAAGATGTTTCAAGCATACTTAAGGATGATTTCGGCGGCAAGATAAGGAATTGCACACAGCTTAACGGAACCCACTAGGAGGGGAAACAACAGCTCCTATAAGTTCATCAGGCTTCAGTGGGCTTGGCCAGGTACTGTCTTTTGGTACTCCCGGGCTCAAGAAAGTGGAGACCTGCTTCCAGATCAGGGACACTTGTCCCTTGCCCAAAATACACACGTTACTAAGATCTAAGCACGAGGTGGCTGGAGCCAAAGGTCAGATTCCACGCTCCACCCACGTGCATAGCTCATGACAAATTAATAGCCCTGGAATACAAACAATTCTCAAGTTTGAGCTTGTCTATACCATTTACCCTCAACAGTCTTCAATCTTTGTAGAGCACCTTAAATATAGGCATAAAAGGTAAACTTGACATTACTATTATTGGGAATAGGCTTAAGACAACGAGACAGATCATTAAATATATTGTTAATGATTCTAGAGATCCCACTATAATTCAGAATCAGCCATTTTTCATTTCAGTGTATGAATCAGACTTATTAATCAATTTGCTTTTAATTTCTTCAGACAGATGATGATTATACAATCTATTAGCTTTCTGGACAGAGTTACCCCAACCCAAATAAGCAATCTCAGCAGATTTAAGGAACTCATCAATAGTGATTTTAGCATTATGAGAGAAAACTCCCACATCAGCTGTATTCCCTTTTAGAAGTATTAATACTATGAATTTTTGCCTTTTTTTATAACTCCTCAATTCTCAAGCACCAATTCTCTGCAGTTCATTGATCAAACTGCAATATTCAGAATCCATTCTGGAGAATTTTGCATACTTCTAGAGAGCTTTTTGTATATTTCTCACAGTAGCATGATCACAGGGAACATCCACAGTTTTACACTTCTTGATCAGTGAAATGTCTACTGATTTGACATCTATTACATTCTGTGTAGGCTGACATGATTGTTTTTTGTTATGTTCTATCCCTTTCTTCACAATTTTACGCTCCCTAGTGTTACTTTCCAGGTTGGAATTGTCTCTCATCACCATATATCCCTCTGAGATTATCTGAGTGATGTAAGTGTTTATATTGCTTCACTTATCACTTATTGGGGTTCCCTTCCAGGAACCATGCTAAGTGGGGTTCTTGTCTAGGAACCTTGCTTATAGGGGTTCTCCTCATAGGATCTTACAAGAACAGGTTTAACACACTTCCCAGCTAGCCAAATTGCACAAAAAGAGCGCAATTTAAGAATCACTTTTCGCATTTTTACGTAAATTTTGCGTAGAGGTTTTGGCTCTTTTTACATCATGAAAGACGTAAAATCGCACACTTAGCTACGCAAATTTATTGGTTTTAGTAGACGTAAAATATACGTAATAATATTATACAAATTAAAGCCAAAAATGCGCATTTTTAATTTCTCAATTACCGAAAAATATGCAATATTTGATGCATGCAGATAGGCCATTCCTGAGTAGGTATGGTACTCTCTCTGAACTGTTTCCATTCATCCGGGAATACGGTTCAACATAGAGATTATAGTGTCAAGCTTTATATTTAAATGAGAGTTATAAAAGTTATACAAAACTTTTTGATAGAAAATCCAGAGCATTTTCCTAATAAAAATGTTTTATTTAAAAAAATTTAAAATAATTTAAAACCCAAATTTTGACTTCTAAATGATATACTTTTAGTTCCCCCCCTAGTTGCGCCACTGATCTCTTAATGCAATCAAATTGTCCAGCATTAAACTTCTAAGCTACAAAAGTTTTTCTGCATTGCATTTGCTTCAAGTTCTTCTTACGCATTGACTTACCTAGGTAATATTGAAGATCTCGTTTCTGTCTAGCAGTTGGAACAGATTTAACTTCCCATTCAGTCTCCTTAATTCCTTTAAAAATGTTTTAATTTATTTTGATTAATATGTAAATCGAGTTTTTATTGGTTTTAGTGAAGAAAGGGTTGTTTTTAAAAGAGTTCAAAAAAATTCTTTTTCCACAAAATTAATTCTGTAAGTATATACCTAGTTTATCTTCCAACTCCTGTTTTTTCTGAATCTGTTCCAGATAATCCCTCATCTTCTCAACCTTCTCTGCCTTTAGTCTACTAACCTCATCTCTAGAATACGACAATTGATAACAGGGCTGGGCAAAGTTCCATTCATGAAATGGAGGTTTTTGAAAATAAGCTGAAGAGTCTGTTTACGGACAGCAAAAAAATGTTGATTTTTAAATCATTAAAAAAATGGATCAGCCGTTTTTGAAAAATAAATTAATGTTGAAAACTAAACAGAAACAGATTTTTTGTAATTGCATGGCATTTAAGTGTTTCCATGTTACACTATTTTACAGCACTTCACACCAGTAATACTGGAATAGACCCTTAATGGCACATTAACTAGAAAAACCATCAAAGAAATAAAGTTTCACTCTTATACCCTCTGAAACTAATGGCTTGTTCCATTGTCTGTGTTTGTTTCCCATAAACGCCAAAAAAGCTGAACCGATTCAGCCCAAATTTTCAGTTGGACAATTTTGACTTTAAAAAAAAGGTCAACAATCAATAGTTTTGAAAATATTACAGTTTAAATAGAAAAAACTGCAATAATTAAGAATGATTAAAAATTGTTTTTAAATCTAAAGAAATTCTAAAGAATTCTCTATATAAAGGGTTATTTTCAATTGATTTTTCTTGAAGTGTGACTTGTGTTTTGTTGATAGAAACAAATAAGGAAGTTGTGAGGATTAAAACTTTTTAAAACTAGATAACAACAATTCTTCCACATTATTACAGGCTAAAAGGGTACCATTATGAACCGGTGAATCGGTGAATTGGTAAATTTACAATGAAGGGTCACTTGAAAATTACAACAACAGTCCCTTTAATGAGCTATGGAAATGTTCACTTTAAAGGGAGAATTATTGGAATTTTAGAACAAAAAAACAAATTACTTTATCTTTTTATATATCTACTTTTACCATAATGTGCCAACAAATATTATCCCATTCAACATTGTGCAAAGTGTCAACTTTCCCCTATCAAAAACATAGTTTTAAAGCTAACCTTATCCACTTCTCTTTTGGGTAGAGTTTTAGATCATCAGCTGCTTCTGTGATTTCATATCCAAGTTCTTCTCTAAACAGTTTACAAGTCATCCGTGCTAATATATCATCTACTTCTGTGATTTCACATCAAAACTCTTCTCAAGACAGTTAACAAGTCATCTGTGCTATTTAGGATTTCAATATGTTCTACAATTAAACAATTCTTCTTTTTACTGCGCAATATCATGAGGATGAGGATGCTAAAATATATTGCATCTTGTTGTTTACAAAATGTTCCAAAAACAATTTTTGCCATGAAAGCTAGTTTTACAGTTTTAAATAATGATTAATATTTAACCTTTAATTTATTGTTTCTTGCAGTGATAAACAGAAAACTATTAAATAGGAAGACGCCTTTGTAGCAATATTTAGTGTATAAAGTGCTGTTACAAAGCAAATAGTCTTAATGTACACTTATTCAACTACTAATTAAGTAAAATGGGTCTGTTTACACTGCACAATTCCTGTGTCCCATGCTTTTTGTAATATTTAAAGTCATAACTTGAGTCTGAAAGTGGACATCCTATTTCAGAGTTTTCTGGTTATCACTGAAAGATGTTTGTATTCTGCTAGCTCTGTCAACTATTATCTGTCAGCTGTTTTGCGAGATCTACATATCATGGTTAGTTTTCTTTGAAAAGCAAATAAAACCCAATACTTACAACAAGACTTTTCTTTCCTTGTCTTGAGATAGAATAAGTCCCTCAACTTTCTCTACATGGCCCATCTCAAGACTGTATAAATAAGATATATAAGGATTTGTAGGGAATTAATGTATTTTTCCGCTTAACAATTTTCGCGAAAAATATTTTTGCGAAACAAAAAATTATAATTAATAATTTCTCTTCCTTTACTTCACTGTGATTTAAAGGTCTCAAACTCTCAAGCAAAAATCGATGAGAATTTTGCCAATTACATCTTAAAAACTCAGGCTAAAAACAAGTGCTTTATAGTGCTAAAATATAAATGTAAATAGCTGTGGAAAAGCATAGTTAGAGCATGACAATAAAAGTCAAAGGGGTTGCGACACTTCCAAGTCAACCCTGTCATAAAAATTTATGAGACTTTTAATAAGCAGGCTAAAGCTATCTGACTTTTAATAATGTTTCATGAAAAATGCGAAAAATCAATTTTTTAATAAACATGATTGCAAGTAAGTGTAAGAAAAATCATGGTAATGCATGAATAAAATAAAGCAGGATGTCTGCTCACAATAACATTAAAAAATTTTTAAACAGGACTAAGGTAACAAAAGTGGGGAATTTCTTCAAGTTTTCCAATTTTGATGATTCCCTTTGATTCCCCAATTAGAGAGTTTTTTAGAGAGTTTTTTAGGGAATCAGAGTTGTGAGACTTATTTGAGAAACTCCTGAGAATTTCTCATCCAATTAGTTCCTAAGAATTTCTCTGGAAAATTTCTCCGGAAGTTCCTGAAAAATTTTCAGGATTTTGTAACCAATTTTTCTGATTTTTTTGGGTAACTAAATACGATACATAGTCAAGAAATTCCTTAGAATTTTTCAGGAATTTTTTCTGGATAAATTTCAAAGAATTTCTTTAAAATATTTCTCCGGAAATTGCCAAGAAATTCTCGGGACTATTTTACAATTTTTGGGGGGAACTGAGGAGGCAGTGTAAACAAAAATGCTGATTAAAAATATTTAACTTACTTCACAAGCTCTTCTCCCATCCTTGTCATTTTGTCATTCATAGCCTTAATATTTTTATAAAATAGAATCCTCATCAAAACTATTACTGTTTTTGTTAAAAATTGTTGCACCAGGGAAGAATTTTTGAAATTTATTTGTTGCATTAAATAATTAAAATAGTAACAGATTTGTATGAAAATTATGTTTAAAAAGCACAGCCTTGGGCCAAAGATATGGACCTAGGTATAACGGTAGTCGATAATATTATACAATGAAAACACTTACAAGTTTCATTTTAATTTGAATAAAGCTGCTAAATAACATGGATTCAAAAACATGGAAGTCGAGGGAATTTATCAATTAAAAAGCTTCTCTCTGATTATTTGTAAACTTGTAATTTTAAAAAAGCTTGTTAACAATCAAAACTGAAATAAAAGTTGTCTTCATAGTAGTTATACAATCAAGAAGAAGACTGAAAACATCAATCCAATTTGGTTCCATCTAGCGGCCAATGTTATACAAAATTTTAGTTTCCATATTCGCCGCTTGTACACACTGACTAGATGTGGCGCTGCATGTCCGGTTATTGACAGACCACTTATAAATAGAGATAGGCATCGCTTTTTTGAACGAACAAAGTTTTTGAGAACAGACTATTTTTTTCGGGAAAAAAACTAACAATGGACGAACGAAATGGATCGTTAAGAAAAATGAAAAATTATTGTTTTTTGAAAACAAATAAAAGAAAACAAAAACGAACAATTTAAAATTGTTTGAACAAACTTGAAAAAACGTTCATTTTTTACTTAGCCAACGATTTTTGAAGAAATTTTTTTTAAAACACTCCAGTTTTTTACTAAACAAGCGATTTTTCAAACAAAATTTTTGAAAAAATCATCTTTTTTGCAAAACAAACAATTTTATTGAGCATAAGATTCTATTGAACAAACTATTTTACTGAACAATCCTTCAGTGAGAAAACGAAAGAAATATATGTAAAATTAAAGATAAATTTGAGAACAAACAAAATCATTTTTTTAACGTTTCAAAAAACTAACAATACTGGTCGTTCACGAATGATGAACAAACAAAATAAAAAAGAGTAGAACGTGCCTATCTCTACTTATAAAGAGACTGAGTGCTCATTTCTTCTTATAAAGAGACTATGAGTGCATATTTCAACTTATAAAGAGACTTTGAGTGCACGTTTCTACTTATAAAGAGACTATGAGTGCCCATTTCAACTTATAAAGAGACTATAAGTGGCCATTTCTACTTATAAAGAGACTATGAGTGCCCATTTCAACTTATAAAGAGACTATAAGTGGCCATTTCTACTTATAAAGAGACTATGAGTGCCCATTTCAACTTATAAAGAGACTATAAGTGGCCATTTCTACTTATAAAGAGACTATGAGTGCACATTTCTACTT
Organism: Eurytemora carolleeae; assembly: GCF_000591075.1. Classification (NCBI taxonomy): domain Eukaryota; kingdom Metazoa; phylum Arthropoda; class Copepoda; order Calanoida; family Temoridae; genus Eurytemora; species Eurytemora carolleeae. Next base: position 30,873 of record NW_019396589.1, on the reverse strand, counting down.
ATAAAGAGACTATGACCTGGACATAATGCTCTATTCTTGAATCCAGCCTTGCAGGAGTAGGACCAGTCTTTTCCCACATCTATAAAAATATAATAGTAAACTGAATTTTTGTGCACTGTATGTCGCATATATCGCAAATTTTTATAGGGGAACTCAGGAGAACGGGACTAATCTTAGCTTGGTATTAACATTCTAAGTTAAGTAGATCGACCTTTATAAATGAAAATCCAGACAAAACTGGGTTCCCATAGCTAATCTAAAATATTTTTACAATAAAAATAAAAGATAAAATATTTCAATTGGATGGTTTTAGTCTTTGCAATACTTTTAGGGACTGAAAAATGTAGATTTATTTTATATGCAACCCTTGTTTGTCCGTCTGTTTGTTTGTTCGATGATAACTCAAAACCCCTTGATTGATTTGCCTCATATTTTGATTAGGGAACTTGGGAGACCCGCGGGAATGTTCTTAGCTTAGTTTTAAGATTTTAGGCTGAGTGGGTCGACTTTAATAGCGAAAATGTAGTTTCTTATTAATTGTTTCTAAAACAAATGAAAATCCCAAAAACTGTTGATTATCGTTTTACCAAAGAGATAATAAAGATTGAAAGATAAAAGATTGAGCAATATTAATAAAATAGAATATGGGTGCGGTGCATAAAAAAACATCATATAATTGTGACGAAAATCCGTTAAAAATCTGGTATTTAATGATATACCTTCTCAAGCTCACGAATGGTCTGCCAAAACTCCTGATTTTGTGAAAGAGAAGATCTGATACGACTGGAGAACGACATTTTACCCTGCAATACATAATACATACAGTTAATTTCATAATAAATACTAGACATTTTTCCTAGTTCAACCGGTTTTTTAATTCAGGAAAATCAAAATTTTAGTCTGTTATTTTGTGTCCCCCCCCCCCCATCCTATTAATTTTGAAAATGGCAAATATATAATTATTTAATTTCTCAATGATAGAAATTCTTCCCATTTGTTCGCCATCTATTCAATTTCAGAAGAATCAAACTTTAATGATATTTAGGGTTGCCATTGTTTTTATAACGATTGAAAAAACAATGGTTTTTGTTGCCTTTCGTTTTTATAGAAAAAAAAGATAGTTTTTGATAACAAACCGTACGTTTTGAGTTTTTTTTTAACAACACGAAACGATCGTTTATTTCAAAAACGAAAAACTTTTCTTTTGAAAACAAATTCTTTAATGAATCTGAGTTTTCTGACAACTTAGTTCAATATTTTCAGGAAGATAAGATTATAAATGTCGTCTTAAATGTTTTTTTGTATCGAGACAAATAACCTGAATGTTTTCTAACCTCGGATTATTTGCCGACTAAAAACTATTCGTTTAAAAAAAGTAAATTTATAGTTTTTGAAAAAAAATACAGTTTTTAAAATCAATCATTTCCTTTTTCTTTTTTTTTCTTCGTTGTTTTTTAAACAAACGATCCATGCCCATGACAATCTAAAGTTTGCTGGTATTTCACCTAGATGCATATTAATTAATGATTATTCTGTATTTCTTAACCCTATCTCTGCTGGGGTACTTGAAAACCAGGATATGCTGGGGGGGGGGCAATTTGACCCCCCCCCCTCTAAATCCCATGTTTGATGTCCAAATATGACAAATGATACATCATTGGAAAGCTCCTGGAAAGAATTTGTCCAAAAAATGAAAAATTGTACATTTTTGAAAAGCCCTTGACCATGCCATTTCAAATATGCAAAGAATTTTTGCAAAATTTTAATAACCTGATTTTTAATCAAAGTACAATTCGTTTCCTTATGTCAAAGGCTTTCCAAAAAGCTAAATTTTGTTAATTTTTATCGGCATACGAGATCTGCTATGACGTCACATCCTGTTATATAAGTGTGTCTAGAAAAATATAACCAAACCAAACTGTCATTTAGGAAAAGGCAGAAAATTTCAACAGCCTCAGACCAATACTTTTTGAGTTATGTAAAAAAAACTACAGGGGGGGTCAAATTGGCCCCCCCCCCAGCAGGAATAGGGTTAAGCATGATTGTAGCATGTCTAATTCACAACAGTTCCCTTTTAACAGCCTCAGACCAATACTTTTTGAGTTATGTAAAATAAAACTACAGTAAAACTACAGAGAGAGCAGGCACTATCCAGCCCTTAAATTTTAAGTATAGACTTAACAAAAAATGTTTGCCTGCTGCGCTACTTTTTCTCTCAAAATTACTCATTCCAACCCCCAACCCCTCCCGCTGCTCAGGTTGACATAAAAATGACCTGTTAGCAAATTCCAGGGGCATCACATTTTTTGAAGCGCTTCGCACGCAATAATTTAATTATTCCTCCTCCCTCCCCTCCCTGGAAAATATCATAAGTCGCCCCTGATCCTAATACAAACTTATCTGTACGTAAAAACGGTTTTCCTGATTATCATTCAAAAACAATACGTTTTACACTTTATATAATGTAACTTTCTTTTTAGTTTTACTTGGAGATATCTCAGGACAACTTCGCCAACTTAATAAGACTGAGATAGACAGGGTATACAATGTACTGCAGTACTGTATACAGTACGTTTCATATATTGCATTAAGGGGCGTCACAAGAATATTCGTCCCCCCTCCTCCATTCCTATACCTTCCTGCACCTTCCTGCCTTCCTGCTTTCCTACCATTAGCCCAGTTCGGAAAAGAGGTGTTTCTCCTTAAAATTAGTGGTTAAACATGTATTTTCAAAATTAGTATTGTATCACCCTTATGAACAATTTTTTACCAATTCTAGGTTAGCCCCGAAAAAACGGCATTATATAATAGGTTTTCTGACCGTTTAATCTTTTAAAATGAATATACAGGGCCTTACCCACAAAGACTGGGACTTCAGAGACGACTGTACGGAATCTATATTGTCTATTTATTTATATTCAAGATTCCCTGCCACTAAAAACTTTCTAGTAGAAGATAAAATGCCAATTGAATTTTTTGTGTAAATTAAATTTAATCACTTTTTTTTTGGCTTATTTTCGTGTTTCTGTAGATGTTGATAGATATCCCTCTGTGAATTTGAAATTAAACAGTTTAAAGTTTGCAAAATGGGAAAATAAGAGACACAACTTGAACATTCAAACATTCCTTGTAACAAGAGTTTACTGTTTAATATGCAGGATATTAAATTTTAGGAAAAATATTATTATTTTTTTTTATTAAAGAAAATTTAATTCATTTTCGTTAGGCCTTTCGGACGGCAGGGAATGGATAAGCTGTCGTTATGAGCCCTGCCTCTATAGCCTACTATAAACAGGCTTTAAACCTGTTATTATAGCATGAAGATCAATTATGTTTGACAATCGACCATTGTTAACAACCTGAATGTTAAGCTTGAGTTGGTGTACAATTCATAAAAAAATCAATAATTTAAAAACCGAGAAAAAACAATTTTGCAAGGAACAAACATGGAACAAGTGATCCAGCTATAAGCATTGACATCTTTTTTGTCAACCAATCAAATTTTTGTAAACGATGGTGTCGTTCAGAAACAAAATGAACCATGGGTGAATGACTTGTTCATAGAAATGAAAAACAAACGTTTTAAAATTGTTCATGATCTTGATCGTTCATGAACAAGTTATAATTTGTTTGTTTAAACTAGCATGAAAAAAAAACAATCTTTTTTTACTGAACAAACAAATTTTCCAAAGGATTTTGAAACAAATTTTGTGTTAAAAAAACAAACAATATTATTTTACTGAATAAATGATTTTTACAAACAACTTTTTGAAAAACGATAGGCTTTTTTACAAAAAGAACGATTTCATTGAACGAACGAATTTACTAAATAAAAGATTTTACTGAATAAACGGGTTTACAGAAGGATTGTTCGGCGAGATAACAAACAAAATAGATTTAATTAATGAACGATAATTTTTGAGAACAAACGAAATCAATTTTTATTGAAGTATTAAAAAATACGAACAAAATGGGTCGTTCATGAACAATGAACAAATTAAATAAAAAAAACCGAATGTGCCCATCTCTAATAAAAACTTGATCGTTAAAAATTTGGAACATCCCCAGCCCTTCTTATGCCAGCAGCACCCAGTTCCTTACAAAGTTATGAAGGGAGAGATTTTAGGAGGGAGGATAGATCAGAATCTCTTCCTTGTCTCTGCTACACATATATAACAGTTCAGAACCTCTTCCTTGTCTCTGCTACATATATATAACAGGTCAGAATCTCTTCCTTGTCTCTGCAGCTACATATATACCTATAGATCAGAATCTCTTCCTTGTCTCTGTTACATATATACCGATAGATCAGAATCTCTTCCTTGTCTCTGCTACATATATACCTATAGATTAGAACCTCTTCCTTGTCTCTGCTACATATATACCTATAGATCAGAACCTCTTCCTTGTCTCTGCTACATATATCTACCTACGCAGATCAACAATTATTAATTTTCATATAGAAAACCGTTTTTTCCCAGTCAATAAATTTGAGATTCCACAGAACGAAGGGAAAGTTATTTTCTAAAACATTGCTAAATTGCATCAATAAGTATTTAAATTGTTCTTTCGCAAAAAAATAATGCAACCCCCATTATAATTCCAATTTTTAAATTTTGCACTGCAAAATTAGCTGTTATCTGTATATAATCTGTATATCTTCTTTGCAAAAAGATTGCAGAAAGATTGCGTGCAAAATACTTTATGCAGAAGATACACCAGATATACTCATGTACAAGATGCCTCACTAAACTGAACACATGCGACCAACTCTAATTTTCGAATTCCTGCAAGATTGTAAATCATTATGATTTTAATTTAACAGGATTTATAGTTTAAATATGGAGTATAAAGCATCATGTTGCAAAGATCTAAGAATTTAAAAATTAGAGTGTGTGGCAATGATTGCAGTTCCTTTTTTGATCGGACATATGATACCAGATATCAAAGTCGATCTTTAAGTAGTCTCTCAGCTGTCATGTATTTTGGCACACCCTGTATATCTATATTTTTTCACAAAAAAACTGTACTGTTGTTTCTGAGTGGAATAAAAGATAACCAAGTGCTGTCAGACTGAGTGTGTTACCTATTTAGAAACTGTGTGAATGTTCTAAGTTCTTGGTTTGTTAAAAGAATTTATTATTCTTAATTTTTTTCTTATTTTTTGCTAAATATTTGAATAATTTTAGTAATTTCAGGGATTGTTTACCGTTTTCATATAATGTCCTAGTTTTGGAATTAGGAACAAAACTACAAGTTTTTCTTACCATTTCAGTGAACTAAAATCGTTAAAAATTTTAGTAATTACTTCTTAAAAACTTATACTCAACACAAGGGCTATACAGTTCAAGACTGTACAACGTACAATGTACAATGGACAATGTACAATGTACAGTGTCTAGGGCTAGGCTTTGCAATTTAACGTCAACCCAGTACTGAAAATTGAGCTATTTCTAGATATATATATTTGTTTAACTTCATCATTTTATTTTATTATCTTTTTTATAATAAATAATATTGATTCCTTTTTCTTTTTACTTTTATCTTTATCTCAATTAAAATAGATAATCTATGAAAAGTTGCATACATTTTCAGTACTGAGACGAGTTTAAAGTGTTGAAGAAATTGGCAATATTCTCATCGATTTTTGCACGAGAGCTTGCAACCTTTCCATCACTGTGAATTACATTACGAATAGTTTATACTGCTGTGTTCTAAATTCAATGAAAATTGACAAGATTAATTGATTATTATTTGATTTAACTTGTTAAATTTCAGTTAATCTCTGCTGATAGGATTAGTTTGAACTGATCCGAGTTTACGGTTTTATAAACCTATTCTAGTCAAACATAAAAAAAATAATGATTCTACGTACTTTTTTAAAGATCTTTAAAAATTGACAGCGCTCACCGAAATCTTTCCAAGTCAAATTATAATTCTTTTTGGTAATTTTAAAAGGCTGACGCATTATATATAATCCTTAGAAGCTAGGCAACAAAAAATCGTTAAATTGTTTTGCGTAGTCCTAAAATTTTACACCGTACTGTATTAAATGTGAATTGGCACTTTTTATATGGGGTTCCCTCGATTTTATTATAAAATAAATTGTATTTTTTACATCCTAAACAGACTGA
>NW_019396589.1:19521-24720 GCF_000591075.1 Eurytemora carolleeae | reverse complement strand
AGGGGTAATGATGCAGAAAATATCACCCATCGTTTCTTTCAATTCCCCCAACCCACATCTATCCGTTTATTCCCTAAAACTTCAAGACAGTTGAAATTGTGATTATTTGACCAATTCTATAATTTTCCAACCAATTTCCTCGCAGTGTAACTTGTCACACACATCGAGAGGGACCCATAGAACCAATCTTGGTTTACTCCGTGTAGTAGACAGGACCCGGAGTAGGGAATACTCATCCAACCTTACCAGAGACAAGGAGAAGAGTCATCCTTACAAGAAAGGTTGGGAATCTTTTTTATGCATTTAGGAGGCTCTACAGAATCTGAGAAGTTTAATATTGAATCTTTTAGACTTTTACATTTTATCAGAGTCCAAATTTTCCATTATTTCAGAAAAATAAACTGATAGAATGTAAAATTTAAATTTTCGAATTTTACTTTAACTCCTGTTGATATTTAAAACGGACGATTTCAAGTTTAATCAATAGCCTGTATTTACTTATGTGTACCCCGGACTAACCAGCAGCATTCGGTTTCTTCTATTTGAAATCAAACGTATTTTGGTCTTTAATTCAACAATCTATTAACTTACGGATTTGTTTATGCTGTACTTTTTTATTCAAAATGTATATGCTGACAAAAAAGTATTTAAGAAAAAAGGCTAAAAAATTATGATTAATGGGTCAAATTGTGATTGAAAGTCTATCACAGCTTTCTGGAATATTGACTGTTAAATCCACTTCGAAAAGTTCTACTTTAATCATTTGACCCGATGTATATTATCCATCACATGTGTTTTGGAATATTGAAGAAGTTATAATGAGAGGATAATGAAAGGCTATTGTAAACAAAATGTAGCTTCATAGAATTATGACTTTATATCTGTTTAATTTGTGAACAACTATAGTTATATCGCTAAAATAATTTGTTTTAAAACTATAGATATATTTTGTAGTTGTTTTCATGAGTATTTTTTCCACATGCTCATAATCCTACCCCTCTTCCTTTCTACTTAAAAATTTACTTAATAGTTTAGAATATCTCTGAATGATGCAGCTGTTCAATTTATCTAATTTTAAAAGCTAGTTAGCACGTTTTAATGAAAAGAGGCAGTCCACCCTATCCCCGTAGTAAATTTGAATTCGAACAGGACCTGCCCAGTTTGTACCGGCCTGCCAGATAACAGCGTGTACTGAACCCATTCAAAATGTCAGACAAACCTTTTTATTCATCATTGCCAATTATGCATAATGCACTACTTTATTTTGATTGACCGTTTTATTGTAAATACTAAGTTTTGTGCACACATAATACATGTTTGACAATGGCAAAGTTAAATAGGAGAACTTTTTGGAAAATTGTCACACCCTAGTGCAGAAGAGATAAGGAGGGGGAGGGGAGGGGGTAAGGAGGAGTAAGCGAGGGGTAATGATGCAGAAAATATCAGCAAATTGTAGGAATCAGAGGGACATTTTCAGAGAGGACATCTTACATTTGTACAAGAATACGAGAAGAAAATTACTTTTATACTACTTTTGGCTGCAATTTTTTCATCTTTGTTTTATTCTTTTTCTCAAAGAAAACAGATGCTTTTAATTTTGTAACTTATGTTGAAATAAATACGTTTCACAAAAATATTTTTTTTTAAGTAGTTTGTAAATTTAATGTAAATTATATTTAACGTTCTATATTTTGTAATGTTGTTACTTTGAACAGCTGTTTTACAACCCTTTTTTCTACCCGCATTTGTTTATAGTTAAAACAGGTTGTTTTTTATTTTAAAAATGTCAGCTATCTACTTTGTTTTCTAAATTCATATCGTCAATATTAAATTCATTTAATAAATTGAAGTTTAGATATATTTTTTGCTTAGTAAAACTGGAAGACTGCATTTTGGTCGAACACTCCTATTATTATATACGATAAAAAGTCTTCACTTAACCACTCCTGTATGCCGAGTCCATTAGCGCCTGATCCAATCAGGGTTCAGTCATGTGTTTGTTGTCTATTCTGAACCAATAGAAATAGTATGGTGGTATTTTTCTATCTATCTCATTATCTAATAAGGGTTATGAATACTTCAATCGGCGCTATCAGTAAACGGAAATATTTACTTCTACTGAAACTATATGGTGTAATTACAATGTGTTTTGGGCCACACTTTAATTCTGCATTTGATTTGGTTGGTTCCACAGTTGGTTCATTTCTGACTAGAAAGTTTAGTGGGAATGATTTGATGAAATAAATTCAAATTTATTTCTCCATTAATTGAAAATATAAAATTAATCTCCTTGAATAAAAACCTTTATATTGCAACTTCAATACTTTGTTAATTCATTATCTGGATATTGTTAAAAGAAGAAGAACAACAACAACAAGATCAAGAAGAACAAGAAGAAAAGAACAACAATAATAACAAGAAAAAGAACAAGAACACGAAAAAGAGGACCAACAAGAAGATCATGAGAACAAGAACGAGAATAAGAAATAAAAGAAGATCAATCAAGAAAATAAACAAGAACAAGACTAAAAAGAAGACAAAGAAGAAGACCAACAAGAAGAACAATAATAAGAAAGAAAAAAGAGTAAGAACAAGAACAAGAAAACTAAAAACAGGACCAACAAGAAGAACATGAGAACAAGAACGAGAATAAGAATAAAAAATAAAATAAGAACACAAGCAAGAACGAGAGGAGTAAGAACACGAAGAAGAAGACCAACAAGAAGCACAAGAAGATGCAAAAACAAGAATAAGAAATAAAAGAAGATCATGAACAAGAACAAGACTAACAAGAAGACAAAGAAGAAAACCAACAAGAAGAACAAGAATAAGAAAGAAAAAAGAGTAGGAACAAAAACAAGAAGAGTTAATAAAAGACAAAAGAACAAGATCAATAACTAGAAAAGAAAAATAGTAAGAAGAAGAACAACAAGAGCCAGAAGAACTAGAACAAGAATGATAATCAGATGAACAAGAAGAAAAAGTACACAAAGATTAACAAAAAAAGAAGAAGAAAAAGTTGAGAAGAATATTGTTTCAGGGGAGAAGGATTCAAATTGATTTAGGAAATGTTAATGGTATAGTTTTGGATCAGATATTGAACCATTACTACTGGAGTCCTGAACTGATAACTAAGTTATCTCTATATCTTCCAACCGGACTTCCTCCTATTCTCCTTCAACTCGAACCCAGATGAAAATTACTCTTGACCAAGCCCCTTCCTTCCCCCTCCCAGTCTTATCTTTATTAGGAGCTGTATATGGGTACTGGGAGCTGTATAGGGTACTAGAATCTATAAAAGGGTAGTAAAAGCTGTATAGGGGTACAAGGAGCCTAGGGATATAGGAGCTGTATAGGGGTACAGGGAGCCTAGGGATATTAGGAGCTGTATAGGGGACAGGGAGCAGGGTTTATAGGAGCTGCATATAAGTACTGGGAACTGTATAGGGGTACAATAAGGAATACTAGGAGCTCTATAGAGCTACAGGGAGCTTTAGTTTTCAATATTGGACCAACTTTAAAGTTTGGCAAATCCTTAATTGGCCTTTGCATTTATATCCTATAATATTTGTTTAACTCAGGCCGGCATTTACGCATTTTGGACCTGTACACAATGGTTTCTAACTTTATTCAGTTTGTAGAAGTTACAACTGAAGTTATTGACAAAATGCTGATTGAATTTTGAGTGAGAGCGTGCACATTTTGCTTTTCCGTAACTAGGAATTCAGTATTTAGATATTTTCAGTATTATAAACTGTATTAAAGGATACATAAAGTTGCTTCTTTTCGTTCATCATATTCACAACAAAAATAAACAAATATGATAAAGGAATTGAGTCTCTGGTTTTCTTATAAACCTTGTATCTTTGCAACCCTATGTTGAAAACCTTAGATATTTCAAAGTAAAAATTCTTTAAATTAAAAGTATAATACACCATCAGGTTGCACACATATAGTAATTACAAAGTTGATTTTGTGATACAGACTTAAATTATTTGGTTGCACTTGCAACACACAAAATATGTGTTTTGGTAAATAGTTTAACTATTGTCAAGGAATTTGTGAAATGTAGTGTTGGCAGCATCAAACTAATTCACTTTTCAACATTTTTGCATAACAATATTTTGTTATTATGTCACAATCTTGCAAAACGGTTTAATTCAATTAAAAGATCTGAGGAGTGAAGTTATTGATAAACTATATCTGGAAAAGATGGAGAAATTATTGGTTTTAGACCAAATTATTGCCGGCTCAGCATTTAGAAAACCGTCTGCACTTTTATTCAGGTCTAGTGTCCATTCCTGCCTTTCCAGTATCCGTGTCGGGTCAGGCTGGCGGCAGGCAGACGGACAGGGCCTAGTTTTGGCCCGGTTCGATGAATGGGGGTAACACCCTGAAAACGATATTGGAAAATTATTTATATCAGACACCAGTTCTTCTATATACATAGACCAGAGTATCAGACACCAGTTCTTTGTGAAGGAACGCTTGATGAATATAAATTAAGAATCAGGGACGATGAAATTCGACAGTGGTTCTAACCATCCTCCAGCCCAGTATCTGCCGGGGGGCCCTGGGTTGCTGTCTATTCTTGCCCCCACCAACAGCTACGTGCACAGCTCCCCTTTGTTTCTTGAGAACGGGTTGCATAGGAACACTGGAGATCATTTACTAGAAGAAGTTGAGAACCCTAATGATGACCCAAAAGTAAAGATTTATTTTTCCGAAAATTCCCCTTTGTAACAATCCCACCCTCGACCCAAGTATACCCCCACCCACCCCCTCCCCCTACTATACATCAAAGGTTCAGCTAAACTCCCCAATTCTCTAGGTTATCCTCGAGACAATGGAGCTGTGGGATGAGTTCCATGAATACGGAACAGAAATGGTAATCACCAAGTCCGGAAGGTAATATTTTTTCGGAAACGGATACGTTTGTGGTGCTTTCATAAAGGAAAGATTATTTTTAAATTATTACAAATTAAAAAACTTGAATAAAAATTTTAATTCAAAATAAAAAAAGACCAGTTTAAAATGAATTATAAAAAAATATGTACATGTTGGTTTTTTCTATCGTTTTTTAATGCATAAATAATTTTGCACATTTTTAATGTTTTTTTTTGTTTAAGATTAAATAAACAAAAATAATATAAGATAGATTGTATATTTTTTAAATGTGTGTGGGGGGGGGGGGGAACT
>NW_019396589.1:5157-19289 GCF_000591075.1 Eurytemora carolleeae | reverse complement strand
CCCCCCCCCCCCTCCCCAACAATACTCTCCTTCTTTCCCATGCTTCAATTTAAAGACTTGAATACTGAAAGGACCTTCAACTATTTTCAAGCAAATAGAAAAATTTCTATAAATTTAAAACCCTAAACTAGTTTTTAATCTATTCTAATTCCAAGTCTCCCCCTCCCCCTCCTCTCCATTTTGACCAATTTTTTGTCTTAACTTCTTTCTCTCCAATGTCCTCCAACGATATTAAACTAACCGTCAACCTCCAAACCAAATTCGAAGTACATAAAAATAAACCTCACAATCAAACCGACCTCCAATTCAAATTTCATCCAACCTCCAACCAACCTCCAAATCAACCTTCAAACCAACCTCCAACAAACCTCCAACTAACTTCCAACCAACCTCCAACCAACCTTCAACCAACCTCCAACCAACCTCCAACCAACCTCCAACCAACCTCCAACCAACCTCCAACTAACCTCCAAGTCAACCTCCAACTAACCTCCAAACCAGCCTCCAACCAACCTCCAACCAACCTCCAACCAACCTCCAACTAACCTTCAAACCAACCTCAAAACAATCTCCAATCCAAGTTATAACCAACCTCCTTTTACCAACATGCTCCTATAAACCGTAAACACCCTGAAAACGATATTGGAAAATTATTTATCTTTTCCGATTGTCCAAAAAATACTAAGTTTCTTGTTCAGCCGATGGATAGTGGCCGGAAAGGCCGATACTGAGATGCCGAAGAGGATGTACATCCACCCAGACAGCCCCGCCACCGGGGAGCAGTGGATGCAGAAGGTCGTCTCCTTCCATAAACTCAAGCTCACCAACAATATATCAGATAAACAAGGATATGTAAGTTTTTTTTTATCAACAAGAATTCAATTTTGTCAAAATAAAAATTCTTACACAATAGTCCCCATCCAGCTCTTACCATTAAAGATGTGCGTCCATTCATTTATGGAATGCTGGTTGCAGTACGTATATTATATATTAAACAAAATACTAATAATATAAGACCCACTTTCACTTTATAATTTTAGCAATAAAAGCCATAAAGATATAAAAGAATCTGTTTCTAATTCAATTTCTATTTTCTAGACAATCTTGAACTCGATGCACAAGTACCAGCCGAGGTTCCACTTGGTGAGGGCCAGCGACATCTTGCAGCTCCCCTACTCTACCTTCAGAACCTTTGTGTTCAAGGAGACGGAGTTCATTGGCGTCACAGCTTACCAGAATGAAAAGGTTGGTGGACATTTCAGGGATAAACCAGTTTAAAATGTTTTGTTTTTTAAAGAAGAAATGCGTCATAACTCAGAGAATTTGCCTTGGGACCAAAAACTTAATATCGAGAAGTATTTGAACTACTTAGAGAAATGGGGGCAAATTTTTTTTAAATGATAATTTAAAAAAAAAATTGGGGGCATTTTTATTTAATTGGGGTCAATTGGGGGCATTTTTTTTAAGTTGGGGGCCAAAAACTATTTTGGGATCGAGAAAATCAGCTATTTTGGGAATTATATGGACCCCTGCTTAGACTAAGTTGAAACACTTCTTCAAGAAAAGGCGTTCAATCTCTACATAATTGAACTGCTTCTTGTTATCATCTAAATATAAATTTTCACCTTATTCTTTTTTTTAGCGAACTCTCCCTTATAATTTTTAAAAAACTTTTTCAGGGCAGTACCGAGCCACCACTATACAGTACCGAGCCACCACTATACAGTACCGAGCCACCACTATACAGTACCGAGCCACCGCTATACACCAATATGCGCCTGCCTACCGTTTTTTTAAACTTAAAATATAAGTTTAAAACCTCCTAGATATGGCCCAGGCTTAATTTGCTGTATTTACTGTATAGGGGAGGCTCGGCACTGCCATGGCGGCCGGGACTTCCCTCCCTCGTCTGGCTGAATATATAAGATGAAAGAATGTGTTTAAAATGAGAAGGATTCGGAAGGAACGTCCAATATTTCCGATATATTCAATATATCCAATATATCCTCTAGAAAGGATATTGAATTGAAGGGGATTTAAACAAATAAATAAAAGCTCTATTTCAAAATAAAAAAAAATATGTTCTGAACAATTTTAAATGTCACTCTGATGGTTTCTTGCAAAAATTCAAAGTTTAGAAATATTTTTAAATCACCAGGAAGAAAAGAGGAACATGCAGAACAAACTTTAATCTGATATTTTCTAACTATGTTTTGTAGAAAAAAGAAAAAAGTTATGATTTTGTTCTTATAATCTGATCTATAATAGGATTATAGTAATTTTCTCCATAATCTAATAATTTTCTGTATTAGAGAGAAAGTTGTGTATTTATCTCCACAGTAATAGGTTTAAATATCACAAAATGTCCATCTTCAACAATACCCCCCCCCTCACATCTAATCATTATATATAATATGTGTACTCCTGTGTACCCTATACCTCTATACATATCACTAAACGGAATTGTTAAACTCAACCCAACAAAGATACCATGAAGGTCTGCAATGACATTGATAGGCCCAAGAGTTGTGTGCATTATACTGGTGAATGCCCCGTACTTTTAAAACACATGCAATGATGTTTTCCCATGCGCATCACGTCTTATAACGTAAAGAGGACATGAGCCATCAAAATAATCCATGAATAAGTTAATAATAATACATAATGCTGTGGAATAGAAAGACATTTAAGCAATCTTAGGTGAATTGAAATTTTTTAAAGCAAGTAGATTTACCAGTAAAGTAAACATAGGAAGTGAATTGGGTCTGTGTACACTGCACTATCAACTTCAGTGTTTCATGCACATGAACTATTTAAAATCATAAAAATCGTAAAAATTGACACGGAACTCCTGCCCATGATACTAATTTTTCCTGTAGATCAATTGATGATTCAAGCTAGTTAATCCATGATCTTTTCAAGGTCTTTGTCATAAACTCCAATTTTCTAATCTCTGAAATATCAGAGATTTACACCATCAGATTGCAAAGATATAGTGATTAAAAATGTTCAGTTTGTGACAAAGAATGAATTCCTTTATTGTAGAAAATCATCTCAAATTTGTTATGTTTAGATCACTCAGTTGAAAATTGACCACAATCCCTTTGCCAAGGGTTTCCGTGAGCAAGGAGCAGGGAAAAGTTCAAAAAAGTAAGTTTTTATAAATTCAATTCTAACATTTTGTTTAAACAATTTGTGTTTTATCCTTTTTTCTTATAGTTAATACGAGAAATAATCATAAATCGCAATAGGTGTCATAACAATTTTCATTTCGTTTTGTCCGTATCTTTTGTAATTTTTTCACAACATCATCTCACCGGAGATTCTGGGGATTCTGGGGATTCTAGGGTTCTGGGGATTCTGGAGATTCTGGGTATTCTGAGGATTCTAGGGTTCTGGGGATTCTGGGGATTCTGGGGATTCTGAGGATTCTGGGGATTCTGGGGATTCTGGGGATTCTGAGGNTTCCGGGGATTCTAGGATTCTGGGGATTCTTGGGTTCCGGGGATTCTAGGATTCTGGGGATTCTTGGGTTCCGGGGATTCTAGGATTCTGGGGATTCTTGGGTTCCGGGGATTCTAGGATTCTGGGGATTCTTGGGTTCCGGGGATTCTAGGATTCTGGGGATTCTTGGGTTCCGGGGATTCTAGGATGTCGAGAAAAATTTGGAATTGAACTCTAGCAATATCAATTTTTTAAACAATTTTACTTTTAGAAAAATGTCTCCAGAAAAACGACCTAATTTTCAACAAAGAAAACAACCTGGAAAGAAAAGGTAAATAAATAAGAAGTTTAGATGTAAATTTTTTAACAATCACCAATGTAATGAGTAGTATATGTGAACAGTGAGAAGAAGAAAAAGATTTTTTATTTTATAAAACCTCTAGCAAAGGATGAAGGAATATCTAGTATAGAGCAAAAGGAATGCAGTTTGAAGACTGACGAAGAAATTATGTAAATTGAAGACCGGGTGAAGGATGAGAAATATAATCAAGGATGAAGGATGAAGGATGAAAAAATAAAATAAATGATGAGAGCTAGGATGAAGGATAAAAAATAAGATAAAAAATGAGAGCTAGGATGAACTAGGATAAAGGATGAGAACTAGGATGAAGGATGAGAGCTAGAATGAAGGATGAGAGCTAGGATGAAAGATGAGAGCTAGGATGAATGATGAGAACTAGGATGAAAGATGAGAGCTAGAATGAACGATGAGTGCTGATGAAAGATGAGAGCTAGAATGAAGGATGAGAACTAGTATGAAGTATGAAAGCTAGAATGAAGGATGAGAGCTAGGATGAAAGATGAGAGCTAGGATGAAAGATGAGAGCTAGGATGATGGATGAGAGCTAGGATGAAGGATGAGAACTATAATTAAGGATGAGAGCTAGGATGAAGGATGAGAACTAAGATAAAGGATGAGAGCTAGGATGAAGGATGAGAACTAAGATCAAGGATAAAGAAAAGAAAAAGGATGAGAGCTAGGATGAAGGATGAGACCTAAGATCAAGAATATGAGTTAGGATAAAAGATGAGAAATAATAAACATTTATAGGACCTGAACTGCTAAACGTCGTATATTTAAACAAGTGTTTCCTCGTTCTTTAACTAATAATTATATTTATTATCTCTTTAAAACAAAGCATTTTCATATTAATAAAAAATTAAAAAACAGGATGTCCACAAACAAACTTGAACCCGTGAGAAATATGTAGATTGGTTTCGTCATGTTTACTAAGTGGAATTTCATCTAGAGTTTTTACATTTTATTTATCTATTCAAACATTACCTTATCTTTATGATTAATCTTATTTGTCGTTTATTTAACAACCTTGCATGGTTTTTGCTCTAGATAATGTAGACTCTAATGATACATTCATGTCCAACAACCCCCTTCCATTGGCCCTTTACCTCCCCCCCCCCCACACTTCCTTTCAAAGTTTACACTTTAATTTTTCAAAAATACTTAAAAGGGTTTTAGACGTAATTTCAAGCAACCTCCATTTAAAGAACTTCATGTCCGATTTAGTTTAAGTAAATTCAAATAGAAGCACAATCAGACCCAAAGAGAATAGAATATATATTAGAGGGGAATTTACTAGAAAAAAGTGTAAAACGGCCATTTTGTTGTACTGTTTCCATACTGCAGGTGTACTTCACATATTTGCGCTATGTAACCTTTTGGGCCCTGGAACATCATATTATAGAAAATCTAAAATTAATATTAAAAGAAAATCAAATTATGAAATAGGCTGGTTTCATAATTGACCAATGATCATTCACATAGACTCTATGCCTTTCACTATACAAACGATGATTTTCCATTATAACGATTATAATGATGTTTTTTTTTCGCCTTATTCATTTTATAAAGTTTATTTAACAGCTTAAAAAATTCGAAATTGAAATGGATAGTCTAGGGAACATACTTTATTAATATACTCTACTGCATTTAATTTGTGAATATTTACATGATTTGTACACTTTGAACTCCCTTTCAGGCTGAAAGGGACTGAAAAAATTCATACCAAAAGATTGACTAAATTCCACTCTAATATATATTCTATTCTCTTTGATCCGACCTTATGACCAGGCAGGACAGTCCAAACCAAGGTTGGTCCAGCTTGGATATTCAAATGTACACCGGTTGTGCATGGTACATTGTTTACTGAAAATGACAAGGAGTGTATCTCGGGACTCAATTTTGAGCATGAAACATAAGGATATAATTGTCATCCTTTATCAAGGTTTTATTAAGAGAGACTGTTCTTTAAATATAGGGTTACTTAAAATAACGTCTCCACTCAACTACATTCTACAGTCCCTTTAAATTAACGAATTTTGAGAATTCATCTGGTCTCATCATAATTTGTACTCGGTAGGCGGAAAATGATTGAGATAGAGGAAGATGCTGATATGTGTCCTAAACTCTCCCCGTCTCAACTCTTCTCCGCACCTGGAGACAATCCATCACTCTCCCACCACCTGGAGAACGGAGAGAAGAATATATTCCCGAACCTTTACAGAAATCATCTTCTCCTCGCAAACTTTCAAGCTCTGCTCTCCGCTAACTCCATGTTCTCCTCCAACCTGAACCCTGGGATAAACTCTCCCTATTCATCCTTCTTAAATCCAACCTCTCTTCTCTCCGCTCCTCCGTCCATTCCTTTCCTAAATCTTGGAGCATTTAATCCTTTACTCCAGGGAGGGTTAAACTCTTTGCTCCTCGGAGCTCTTGGAGCAGGAGTATTTGGATCAAGGCCCCAGGAAGAGGAAGAAATAAAAAAAGAAAAAATGGAGTCTGAGGGGGTTGGATGGGACCCCCGATTGGAAGATAAAAGTCCAGAGAAGAAAAACCTTGAGATGTCAATCGAACACAATCCATCAGAAGAAAGAAAATTTGAAAAAAGAGCAGAATCAATAAATTTAGAAGCAGAATTATCGGAATCAAAGACAGGACCAACGCAACCAGGAGCAGTATCAATGGAAACAGGAAAAGTATCTTCGGAATCAGAAACATTAAGTTTGGAAACAACAACAGTATCTTTGGAAACAGGAGTAAGGTCAATAAACCAAGAAGTTGTCTCTGAACTTACCAAAAACCTAGGGAATGCAGAAACCGGGTAAGCAGTTTTCCATTTGAAATTGTTTTACCCTTTTAGCTGTATATTATCATCCCCCCCCCGCCCTAAACATTATCCCCTGTTATCTAAAAAATAACTTTCTTTATAATTAATAACTTTTTAATGCGAAATGCATATGTACAGTACATGTTGTATCGGCTCGGATCATGCAACTTTTAGAGAGCGGAGTGAGAACTAAATATTTTCCAATTATTGTTTTTTTTTTAATTCTCCAGGTGGGGTTCCTCCCTACTGCACACAGCATCGTCATCATCATCTTTAGCATCTTTCTCCTCTGAAACCTCTTCCCCGATCAAATCAACCTCCACAGATGTATCCAACTCTCCTTCCATATCCGCTCCAAAACCAGCAAAATCTTCCCAAACCTTAGAACCAACCCGGAGTAGAGTAAACCTTTCATCAACCCTCACTTGTAAACCTATCCAGGAACTTAGATCAGGACCTGATCTCGGAGAAAACGTGGTTAAATCTATCCCTTCTCCGCCAAACCCTGTATTTTCCGACACTACTCCGCCAAGGCCTGATCTTTCCGCCCCTATTCTGCCAAACACTGTTCTTTCCGCCCCTATTCTGCCAAACACTGTTCTTTCCGCCCCTATTCCACCTAACCCTGCTTCTTCCGTCCCTAAACCGCCGTATGCAACAGAAAAACATCATCTAGTAGCATTTTGATTGATTTGTGAAATAACCATTCTCGTTTTCAATTGTCAAAGGGAACAATCACGTGTTTTCTACAAAAGTAAATCTCGGAAAGGTTTCTAAATTGATTTTGACTATTTTTATGCTAATCCGGGTTTATAATGAAAAGTAAGCATCATGATAATTGGAAATGAAAAATTAATTTTTGAAAAACTGACTGTAAAATATGGTAGGTGTTAGCGTTTACTAAAGTTCTATTTAAGATTCTAGTTTGGTATATTGTTCAGAATCAGAGCTTATTCCTTCATTTTAAATTTTGAGAAGATAAAAAAATTATAATTTTTCTTGAAACAAACTTATGAATTTATCAATTATTTAATTATCTAATTTCACATTCCAATTTAATCCTTGTTTCTTATCTATACCTCTACAGAGGGTTTGCACAAAAATCTGTAGTTTTGCCGAGTCCCTGCCGAGTCCCTTGAAAATAAATTGAGTCATTGTCACAAACTCTAATTTCCTAATCCCTTTATCTTTGCAACCTGGTGTAAAGATTTGATATTTCAAATTTAGATTATTTGATCTATCAGAAGTCATAGTTTGACATATCTGATGTCTCTTCGACATCAGGTTGCAAAAAAAGGAGTTAGAATATCAGAGTTTGTGGCAAAGACTCAATTCCTTTATATTATATAAATGTAAATACTGCACACACTTAATATTCTGTGATAAAACTTGTCAAAAGTAGAAATTCTGCCGGGGGGGGGGGCTTTTTTGGTGAACTTTTTTGAGAAGAGGGGGGTGGCCGCGGGGTAGAAAGTTGGCACTTTAAAGAGAGTTGGCGAGAATTTTTTATTTTATCCTTCTGTAAAAATATTTAAATTACGGTTTAACTCACATTTCACTTTTCGAGAACACTCCCTTTAAGGCAGGATTTCTATACAATCATGAATCTTACGCACTGAGCTTTCTATATTAATTAACAATATATGTAATATTTATTTAGAAACTCTATAAATATGTCATGTCCGTGTTTACTTATTTAAAAATACATTTTATGATTATGTTTATGCTTATTTTGTTTTAAAACTATGTTTGCTTATTTATTTCTTAGCTGTATATGTGTAATTGTTTGTCGTATGTTGATATACTTGCAGGCTGTGTGTTTGATTGCAGGATATTTATTTGTTTGCTTGCTGTATGTTTATTTGTTTGTAGACCGTATGTTGATATACTTTCACGCTGTGTGTTTGTAGGCTGTACGTTTATCTGTTTGCGGGCTTTTTATCAGTTTGTTAGCTGTATGTTTATTTGTAGTTTGTGTATGCCGACTGTGGGTTTGTTTGTGTGCTGCGTACATGTTTGTATGCCGACTGTGGGTTTGTTTGTGTGCTGCGTACATGTTTGTATGCCGATGTGGTTTGTTTGTGTGCTGCGTACATGTTTGTATGCCGACTGTGGGTTTGTTTGTGTGCTGCGTACATGTTTGTATGACGATGGGGGTTTGTTTGTGTGCTGCGTACATGTTTGTATGCCGACTGTGGGTTTGTTTGTGTGCTGTGGGGGGGATCCTCGAATATTCAACCCCTTCTATTATCTCTGTATCTGAATGTGGAAGTATAAATGCATATCATGAATATAAAAGGAATGCACAAGTAAGATTATAAATGGAGAATAATAACGTTAAGCTGAAGTTAGAGAACGGTTAAGTTTGAAACCTTTCATGTTTTCCAGAACATCTCCTTTTTCATAAACATTCTCTTGCTCCTGAATGTAAATCTATTTAGGTTGTTAAGTCGTTCCTAAAAATCCGCAAAAAATATTTTCTGAGATAAAAGTGTAAACATCACTCACAACACAATAGTTTTAAATCCAGTCACGTGTTGTTTATCTATATATAAACTTTTATATGAAAAAATAGCTAAAATCGTAATTTTCTACAAAGCGCGGGTAAACGGTTGGACGAACTATGTTACCCTTGGCAACGCGCACGTACCCGCTGGACCGCTTCCACAGCTAGTTTTTTTTCCCTATAAATCTAAAATTTGGAAATTTGTAATCAGTTTTGAAAAATTAGATAACCTTTTAATAGTTTAATGCAATTAACATTATTACAGCAAAAATTGAAATTTCTTTAAAATTGCCCTTTTAAGAAATAAAAGCGTGGGTGGGAAAATACTCATACTGAAATAGACCAATGAGGGAAGTGCTAACTTTCACACTTACAAATCTACCAATGAGAGAGGTGGCAACTTTCACACTTACCAGCCAATCAGAGATCAAGAATATAATTGGACCAATGGGAGAGGTGCTAACTTTCACACCAGGCTCTAGCAACCTCCTTCGTGTAAGAATAATGGCGGCCGCTCTCTCTCTCTTTCTCTCGAATCTTTATTCGAAAAATAAGAAAGTATGTCATGCAATTTTGTAATTATTGGTTTATCGTTTTTTTACACAAAGGATTAAAGAAAAAAAGTTTTGATGAAGTACTAACTGTTGAATATATTGTGATTGTAATTTTACATGTTTTACAATATCTCAACTCTGCAGGTTTTTTACCTAACTAACAAAGAATGAGACTCTAATGAAAACCTTAAACTCTTAAAAATTGAAAAATCTGAAAGCCATTGGAAAGTTTGAATATAAAAAAATAGACTGAATAAATTCGACTCTTAGTTTCTCATAATTTGTGGGTATCCCTGTATCCCTGAATCCCTGTATCCCTGTATCCCTGTATCTCTGTATCTCTGTATCTCTGTATCTCTGTATCTCTGTATCTCTGTATCCCTGTATCCCTGTATCCCTATATCTCTGTATCTCTGTATCTCTGTATCTCTGTACCCCTGTATCCCTGTATCCCTGTATCCCTGTATCCCTGTATCCCTGTATCCCTGTATTCCTGTATCTCTGTATCTCTGTATCTCTGTATCCCTGTATCCCTGTATCCCTGTATCCCTGTATCCCCTGTATCCCTGTATCCCTGTATCCCTGTATCCCTGTATCCCTGTATCCCTGTATTCCTGTATCTCTGTATCTCTGTATCCCTGTATCCCTGTATCCCTGTATCCCTGTATCCCTGTATGTCCATAATAATATTAAAGCTAAATGTCCATGGTCGACTAATTCTTTTGAAAGCCATGTTTTTGTTTGAAACCGGTTTAATGCAGTACGCCTGACTGCACCTATAGTTTACTTAATATTATCCTAAACCAGAGAAAGTATTATTTATGTAAATAAATGTTTAAGCTATTATTCAATTGTATTATATTGTATTGTATCGCTAGAAGATTATAGATTTATATACGCAAGTTTGTTTATATTTATTTATACTATTTATAGTAAAATATAAATTCATATATAATGGAATTAACCACAAAGTATGAGACTGTACAGAATGGTTTTTAGTCTGTATTCTCACATTTACTATTTCCTATAAAATTCTTCATTCTGTATTAAATCATTAAACTTACAAATATAAGACAGAACTTAAAATTAAATCCTGTTTATCTGGTTATCATTGAAATCTCATCCTATGGGTTACCCTGTAAATTCAACAGGTAATGACGGTTAAAAATACAAAATTTAGTCTTGTGAAATAGGTTAACTCTAAAGGAAGGTGAATGAAGTGGTTTGTATAGTATCAAGATTAAGCTTAATATCTGTTTTATCTTATCTAAGGTTAGCTATTCACTAGTTGAACCAATACTAGATAAGGAAGATAAATTATAGGCTTGAGGATTGAAATATTGAGGTTTCTTGACAGATTCTTTAAACAAAGTTTTTAGCAGGAGTCTAAAAATTTAGGTTGGATGGTTGCCTGGTTGAATAGTTGGATATATGTTTAGATGGTTATATTGTTATATAGTCAGATGGTTAGATGGTTAGATGGTTAGATGGTTAGATGGTTAGATGGTTAGATGGTTAGATTGTTAAATGGTTATATTGTTATATGGTCAGATGGTTTGATGGTTAGATGATTAGATGGTTAAATGGTTATATTGTTAGATGGTTAGATGGTTAGATGGTTAGATGGTTAGATGGTTAGATGGTTAGATTGTTAAATGGTTATATTGTTATATGGTCAGATGGTTTGATGGTTAGATTAGATGGTTAAATGGTTATATTGTTATATGGTCAGATGGTTTGATGGTTATATGATTAGATGGTTAGAAGTATGGACCCCTGATAAAAATATCTTGTTAATGATTTAAATAGTTGAACTCGGAGTTCCCTACTGAAATCATTAGGTTTGCTCATCTGATAACAATTGAGCTAGTTATCAAGAAAGAAAGGTATGCCTGGTATCCTGGTATCAAAGAAACCATAAAAAGTTCAGTAATTTTTACTGCATTTTCATGTATCTCTCTGTCCTTCTCACAAAATAGATTTATCGTCATTACAAATATCTCCAGCTGTCTTTCAACAACCTCACAGAGTGAACAGGGTCAGTGTCGTATAGACCAGATTTTGTTTTGAGAGGATAACCTTTTCTACACTTTAAAAACCTCTATATCTTTGTAACCAGAATTATTTCAGTGCATTCACTGATAGAAAGTTACTGCTATGCATAAATTTGTACAATCATTTATTTCACAATAAAATGACAAATAAACGAGTACGACCTTTCCAGGGGGGTTGGCGAGGTCTTCATCTCTAGCTTGCTTCTCTACTCCGAGCTCTCAGGACGCAGAGAGACGAAGTATGAAGGGGGGGAGGGGGAGAGAGGAACGCCCTCTCTACCTCTACCAGCGATTATAAATAATAGAATAAATATTAATTTGTTTGTTTCTCGTTAGAGAGTAATGGTTTTTGAATGGACCTGTATTTACTATTGAACTAAAACTTATAATAGTGAATAGAAATATAGACTTTCGAATATGTTTTCATGAGAAGATGAGCCAGTATATCAGATAATTGTATACCTGAATATTAATTCTGATATAAGAGTTGCAGCGCAGGTTAGTGCAAACTGAAGTATCTGAATCAGTTTTATTGTTGTACAGTATACACTGTACATGTACCGGTTTACAATCAGGATTCTATATATAATTTATCCTTCTCCAGGGTCCCTACAGTACAGTAAGGAGCGGGGGGAGAGAGAATTTACACACATTATTATGTTCAATTTCTTATGTATTGTACAGCTTGTACAACAGTCAGCACGTTAATTTCACGTGCTGTATTTAGGTTCAGTCGCAATAAAAACGTTCTAAAAATCCGTCCGAACGAAAAAAAAATGTTAATTTACAGCTCTATCTTGGTCAAGATAAAACGTTCTAATAATATTATTACAAAGTAAATGATACCATTCCGCTGTGATCTGGGTACCTGACTGGACATAACGTGCTGGGTAGATTCTACACTGGGTAGCCTGACTGGACATAACGTGCTGGGTAGATTCTACACTGGGTAGCCTGACTGGACAGTACGACTGAAAGCATAAACAGTACGTGTTGACCGGCACGGATTATGCTACTTTAAGACTGGGGTGTTTCTTCTCTTCAATCGGATTAGCCTAACCTTTTTTATTAAAAAAATGTTTGACCTTCACTTTAAAAGTACATTAAAATCTAAAATCTTACTACAATTGTCAAAGCTATAAATTAATTTTTTGAGATCCATAGTTTTGGAAACACAGTCAAACTGCATTCATCAAGAGAAATATAAAATAGTTTTTTCTCACGACCTATGACGTCAGAATGTGTATTGAATTTCATTCTTTTGTTACAGAATTAGAATTTTATATTTAATTTGTTTTTATATTGTGTTTCAGAATCGGTATTTTAGCAGCCTTTCATTCTAACTAAATAGATTTAAATTGTACAAAAAATTAGCCTGCTAGCATTTAATCTGAAATATCGTGCTAAAGTTAGAAAACACACCTGTTTATACAACACATTTTAAAGGTTAGATTGTAAAATATTAAATTAAAATAATGTTTTATTTTGATTAAAATTTGCTGTTTATATCACGTATGAAGATATTTAGCTTGATAGTGTAATTTGTGTTGGTCTAGCTCACGCTGAATTAACAGTTTGATCTACAACATTCGGTTACAAAGATATAGGGATCAGAAAATCAGAGTTTGTGACAAAGACTCAATTCCTTTACCAATTTGACCAATTAAACATTAATTGTTTGATATTTTTCTTTTATACTTTTGCGTCTTCAAATACAATTTAAATCAGAAGAGTACTAAAATTCTTCAAATCTGTATGTATACCTGTATACCTATCTGTCTATAAATATGTATTTATATCACTTTATCTATCTGTCTATTTATCTGTCCATCTGGCAATCTATCTGTACGTGTATATCTGTGCAGTCTATCTGTATATCTATCAATATATAAATTTCTGGCTATATATCTGTCTGTCTATCTATCTATCTATATATCTATCTATCTATCTATCTATCTATCTATCTATCTATCTTCTACCCACCGGTCCCAATTCCAATCAACTTTGCTGCTCTTTCTCTGCCCTTAAAACTCAACTACGTGCATTCCTATAACGAAGTCCAGCAATAGCAAGACACAGATAATATATTATAATTATATTTTGGCAATTGGACTTACAAACTTTTTCACAAAATGTTTTTTTTACAATTGTTTTTTGTATGACCCATTTTCAAAATAATTTTATTGTTTTTTTTCAACAAAATTATTCACGACGTCATCCCTTGTGCCCTTAGACGCATTGCTCGGCCAAGACAGTTTAAACCTAAGCGTAACTTTATAAACTTCTTAGATGTTCAAATATTGTTTTAACTGTTTAAGGTTAACTTTATAAACTTTATAGATGTTCAAATATTGTTTTAACTGTTTAAGGTTTACTTTATAACCTTCTT
>NW_019396589.1:0-4703 GCF_000591075.1 Eurytemora carolleeae | reverse complement strand
TGTGGATCACAGTTTTACATAAATAAACATATGTGTGGATCACAGTTTTACATAAATAAACATATGTGTGGATCACAGTTTTACATAAATAAACATATGTGTGGATCATAGTTTTACATAAATAAACATATGTGTGGATCACAGTTTTACATAAATAAACATATGTGTGGATCACAGTTTTACATTAATAAACATATGTTTTTCACAGTTACACAGAAATAAACATATGTGTGGATCACAGTTTCACAGAAATAAACATATGTGTGGATCACAGTTTTACATAAATAAACATATGTTTTTCACAGTTTTACATAAATAAACACATGTATGTTTTTCACAGTTTCACATAAATACACATATGTATGTTTTAATGTCACAGTTTTACATAAATAAACATATGTTTTTCACAGTTATACATAAACTCCGGTTATTTCAAGTAGGGGACCTACTTTGAACCTCTAACAGCAAGCTGTACAGTACACATACATACAATATAAGACAAAACGAGACAGTAAATCAAAGAACAATCCTCTTCTAGTAAATTTATAATACCTACTCCTAGAGTAACTATATATAAAAACTAGATATATACTGCAAAGGTATAAAAAATTAATTACTTTCATATTTAAAAAAATACTGATCTGAAGTCCCGATTATATAAAAAAAAGTCACAAACCCTTTTTTTAATGTTTTGATTTTAAAGGATCAAACCCCTGAAAATATTGAATTATTAATCTCAATTATAAGGTTGTATGTGTACTTTCCCAAAAATCCTAAATCAAAAGGATAAATAAAAAACCTTGCAAAATTTTTTTATTTTAAATGATTTTTTCAATTTTGATTTTTTTTTTTGACAGATAAAGTTTTTCTTGGGACTCCCAAGCTGTCTGTAAAGTTAATAGTAAATTCATTGAGTTAAAAAATATGCA
Source organism: Eurytemora carolleeae (assembly GCF_000591075.1). Taxonomy (NCBI): domain Eukaryota; kingdom Metazoa; phylum Arthropoda; class Copepoda; order Calanoida; family Temoridae; genus Eurytemora; species Eurytemora carolleeae. The sequence goes on along the minus strand of NW_019396589.1, from coordinate 3,774 downwards.
TCCTTTTTTTCATTCTCATTGATTGTCTGTTCACAGTATAGTTAAAGGTAAAATGAATTCCCTTGATTATAAATAATATAAAACATCTGAAATATAAAGACAAAATATCTATCAACTGCATTAATTATTTCTTTTCGGCAAATTTTGTCCCAACAAAAAAAATATACATTTGCAATAAAATGCTTTTATCAAAAAAGTGAAGAATTCTGAGTTTAAAACAGACGTGGATTTTTAAATGCGTGTTTTATCACTGAATATTAGTCTAGCGTGATGTATCCAGTATAAATATAAGCATGTGTGCCGGCTATGAAAGCCTCTAGCGTGATGTATCCAGTATAAATATAAGCATGTGTGCCGGCTATGAAAGCTCTAGCGCGATGTATCCAGTATAAATATAAGCATGTGTGCCGGCTATGAAAGCCTCCAAGTGGAATCTATTGCTTAATCAAGAAGAATATATGGCAANTTTAGCACCCAAAACAATCTTTTTTTTATTCATTTTATTCAAAACATATCACATTTCAAGCTAAATTGAATTTTAATTTAAAAGGTTGTTATTGATGCAAACAAAAGATGTAAAGATGTAAAGATGTAAAGATGTAAAGATGTAAAGATGTAAAGATGTAAAGGTGTAAAGATGTAAAGATGTAAAAGTCCATCAAGATAAACATTTTTAAGACAATATGCAGACATTCTTCTAGGATCTTAAATTGAAAGAAAATTCGCCTTTTTACCCCCACATCAAACCCCTTTCTTGCTTCTGTGATTTAAAAACATTGAATGGTGGTAAAATGTACAGTGTACACAATCTTTACAAAATATTGTAAAAATTCAACGATAAAGCCCCGGCCCCTGGTCCTGTGAAACCCTTTGTTGGATTGAATTGAAAAGCTTCGCAACGGATAAATGCGCGAGTTTGTCATGCAACCTATTGAAACCAAACCAAACCTATTCATTGGACTCAAGAAACCGACACCGGAACTCGTGGATTTACTCCCCCCACCGCCGCCATATTTAATATTAAGAACTTTTTGTTTGAAATCTTTTCATTACTTTTTATTTCTTTCAATGTATTCAATTAAATGTTTCCTTATCAAATTTACGTAATCATTATCTTTATAAATGTTTAACTTAAATGTTGTGACATTTACATATTTCCCAAGTCCCAACATAACTCATATCAAAAGACCAAGATTATTCACGTAATGTCAAGTGTCCCTCCATTTATATTGGTATGTTCTACTCACAAGGTTCCTCCAAATTCTATAATCTATGATTTTTTAGCTGAACATTTTTTATTTTCAATTGTATAGTTTTTATATTAAAGTGACATGTGGATCCATGCATCAGATCGAGACCAAAAAGAAAATTGTTAAAATTTAACACTTTGATAGAGTGGTAAAGTGGCCAAATATCTTGGTTACTATCAAAAAGGTTAAATCATTAATGCACCCAGAGGTGCAATGAGGGAGGGGCGGCCGGGATCCTAAGAGGGGGGCGCCCCCCCCCCCGCAGAATGAAAACAAAGAATGGCGAATATCAGTATCAAAGGAATGGGATTAAACCAATAGAGTTATTGTAGAAATTATGCAATAGTTTGTTAAAAGAAATATTTTTATCTTTCTCAATTTTCAAGGCTAAAGGCTATTGAAAATATTTAATATAAAAAAGTTCCAAACTGTATTGTATTTGTGTTTTCGTCCATAGAGTTAAAACTGTAAAAATGTACATAGAATATACTGATCTAAGCTCTAACCTGGTTCTAACTAAAACTAGGTATGCACCGGATGATTTTTCCAGATTTTTGCCACAAACTCTGATATGTTAATCCCTTTATCTTTGTAACCAATGTCATAGATTTGAAACTTTGAATTCTTTTGATAAAATAATTTAAGTTTGAAATATCAAAGGTTTACACTACTCGGTGCAAAGATTTAGGAATTAGAATATTTGAGTTTGTAGAAAAAAATCTAGAGAACATTCTAAACCTGGCAAATTTCTAACTGATTATCATATTTTATAACTGATAAACGTAACATTATCTGTCCTTTTTCAATGAAGATGATTAAAGGTATGCATCTGTTTTATACAGATTTGAGACTATTTATGGGTTATATGTATTTTGATGTTATTTTTCAGAAAATATTGATGATTATCTCTTGTAATTAAATCTGTAATTAAACCATGGGTCCTTAACAACTTTTCTTTTGCGCTTCACGCACACATTCATCTGACTCATATCGTTCATTTTCAGCTGTGGAAGTATAAATTTGTTAAAAACACAAAAAAAAACCCGATTTGAAATAAACACAGTCAAATCTGTATGAAACAACTGAAAATTTCCGTTTTTTGACTTCAAGTCCTACAATAAAGCCATTACAAAATAAAATTTTGCCCCCCCCCCTTGCAAAAGTGCTAGTTGCGCCTCTGAATGCACCTCTGGAGTATCACTTGAAATTAAGTCTACACTCTACAATCCCTTCAATAACAAAATTTAAAAGTTTTTTTTGTGATAAACAGATAACAGGCATAGCAACAATATAAAGATAACAATATACAGATAACAGGCATAGCAATAATATTCAGATAACAAGTANTACAGATAACAAGCACAGCAACAATATACAGATGACAATATACAGATAACAATATACAGATAACAAGCACAGCAACAATAAGCCCTTCCTTGATAAGTTCCTCTGTAAACATATCTAGAATAATGCGATATTTAAAAAAAACATCTAATTTATTACAATGAGTATGAACATTTTATAAACTTTACTCCACAAAAAGTCTTGCAAAAGATTTTCTAAAAATAAAAAATATTACAAAGGAATTGAGTCTTTGCCACAAACTCTGATCTTCTAATCCTTGTATTTTTGCAACCCAATGTAGTATAACTTTAATATTTCAAACTATTAGTTCTATTAGGTAAAATAATCTAAGCACTATTAGGTAAAATAATCTAAGCACTATTAGGTAAAATAATCTAAGCACTATTAGGTAAAATAATCTAAGCACTATTAGGTTGCAAAGATATGAACTTGAAATGTGTTGTTTGTGGCAAAGACTCAATTCCTTTTTTCTTGTAAAATTCATTCATTACATATTTTCCATCTGTTTTATTAACCCTATACCTGCTGTCGAGGGGGGAAGGCGTTTCGATTTTTTCGAATTAAATCTCTGGTTTTTTGACCCACTTTCATTTGATAAAGATTTTTATAAGTTTTAGCTTTCTGGAAAGTCTATGACTAGAGAAAACAGAATGCACAAGTGTTTAAAGAAAATTTGCTAATTAATTTGCACAGATTTTTTCAAAGTGAAAGTTTAGAGTTAACAAGTTTATTTGGAAATTTCTGTTTATTCCAAAAGACGAATTAGAACTGGGAATGAAGACTAGAAATCTTTACATTATAAATGATATGCTAAAAAAAAAGAAACTAAAATTCTGGATACATATATGAAACCTTTTTGCTCTGTTTTCCTCTGCAGAATTTGCAGAGTTTTGAGTGATAAATGGAAGAGTTGGTTTCTGCTCCAAATATCCAAATATTTGACATAAAGTATAAAAAATTTTGTCATAACTTACCCTTCGTTTGGCACGCTCTCCACCGTTATAATGCAATTACAATTCTACTCTTGTTTACGCTGTGCATAATATATTTGTTAATCAGCTTACGAACATTTCTGATACCTTTCGAAGATTTAACTAAAATAATTTTGGGAATTATTCATCCCTGGTCAATAATGGTGGATATAATAGAGGGTGTTTAG
>NW_019396588.1:173284-181260 GCF_000591075.1 Eurytemora carolleeae | reverse complement strand
AGCGTAAAGTTTATGGGTGAATTGACGAATTTACAAAAATAACAAATTTTTACATTTGTTCTGAGACAAAATTTTCAATTTTGACTTTCAGCTACTTTATTTAATCTAACATTTGTCTAAATTATAATTCTATCACCACAATGAAATGTCTTCACAAATGGGTGCTGTAATTGTTAATACCAGCGAGCTCATGAGGAGGAGGGAGGTTGATCTTTAAGAAGCACACTTATTAAGGTGAACAATTAAATGATAAAAAATAAATGTTCTCAACATCCACCCAAAAAAAGAAAAAAAAATGAAAATCATGAGTATCAGCAAATAAATATTACTCCCGTAAATAGTAAAGGATATCTCAATAAACATTATCCACAGTGATTGGTGAACTCTTAAAATAAGAGGTGGGTTAAATGTGCCTCCTATAGATTTCTGTCTAGGAATGAATGCTTGGAATTAAACTCATCGCCTGTGCAAGCTCACTGGAAACTAAATCGAAAAGCTGATCAGGGAGCACCTATAAAATTTATCGGACGTGGAGGGCTGTTCTTGATATCCAGATTAAACTCCATTATATATGATAGAGTATATATGCTAAGGTGAAAAAGTAATAAATATTTTGAATATGCTTCTTTAAAAAAATCTCAATATCCATTGGGATATCTGGAGAAAATTATATATGTAAATTGATAGTATTCAAAGTACAAACATATAAAAAAAACAATTTAAAAACACTAACAGACGAGGTGGCAAATTCAATTATGAATAAACGAAAAATGTTGAGAAAATTCGCTTGGTTGGGGCATAGTTCTGCTAACTACATGGGTTCGAACAGGATATTGCTTGGCTTATTGCGGCATGCCCCCCCCCCCCCTATCCCTCCCTCGACAGACACAGTCGGACAAGCAAGATTTATAAATATATATGACATATTTTTATTTAGGTAGGCTGTGTTCTTAGCTGAAAAAGTTTCAAGTTCCCAGAAATCTCCGTTGTTCAACAGGTTTATTTATTTATTATTTATCCCACAAATACTTTTAATTACATTTATTTTTATCTTGTACATATGCTATTAACATTATCAAATTATAAATATTATTCTTTTTATCTCAAAATTGCACAATGCTTCAAAACTGTTAAAAAAAAAAAAAACAATATATTTCCTATTTTTTTCACGTTTGTGTTGTAACTCAATCTTAAACATTCATTCTCCCTAAATTCAAAATTTTAATGGTTCCCTTTTTTAAGACTTTTATAATTTTTGTAGGACCTGTCAAAGCTTGAACGAGTTACTGTGGATCAACCTTGAAATACATTAGACGAGCAAATCTTTTCCTTTAATTATACAGGGTGTCCCAATAAACCTGGGAGTTCAGTGACGAATTCGATATAGTCTTTTCAAATAATTCTTTGATTTAGTAAAGTGATACCTACTGAGAAAGTTGTAATCAGTAAGAGTTTCGTCTGCTATGTTCACATTTTGTTTGTTAATGTTTTGACTGAATACGGTTGTACTCAGTAAAACAAGAAAATTGCAGTAAACTTGTCCGTCTTCACTGTTCATCTTGCGGAGACATAATCTTTGCAGTCTTCAACCCTGTTCATAAAATAAACTCAAGCAGACATAAAAATGGCTTTTGTAATTAGGTATTACAATGCTAATTCATAACAAAGACGATATCGAATTTGTCACTGAATTCCCATGTTTTTTGGGACACCCTGTATCTTTCATTTATTACGAGGAGATAAATGAAGAAATTTTTTTAATATCCTTTGATTTTTTAAAATTATATTTTATGTATCTTTCTTATTCTAATAATCGCAATATAGGGAGTGTTTGCAAAAAAATGAAATGGGGTATAGGCTTACGGTGATAAATAATCGCTTTTGCTTTTAAGTTTACTTTTATCTGTTGCTTCTATAAGGTGAAAATTGTTAAAAACAACTTGTACATATGAATGTAGCGTCCATACAAATTGAGGAAGTTGGAACATAAGATATAATTATAAGATATCAATTTAATATCAAACAAATCATTTAGATATTAAATCCCATAGTCATCGATTAGTTTTCGTCTTTTTTGTATTCAATTGATATTTCATAATATTTTTATAATATAGATGCAACAAATAGAAGTAATATTAGTAGCGATCAAAAGCGATTATTTATCACCATAAGCCTATACCCCCTTTCATAGCGAACACTCCTTTTATTGCAAATTATTTCATGGGTTTTATATTTTAAAACCAAATTTAATCTAATTCTGGAGTGGAATATTATATTCAATTGTGATGTACTTATTCACTCCTGTCTCCTATTATGGATTTTTAATTAGTCGATTAAATTTCAATTTAGTTTTTTCCAATTTTTGATCTACAATTATTTAGATCTAAAAACTACTAACATTCAATGCTTTAAAATTTTGATCTATTAAATGTAAAAATACAATTTTGTTGTATCAATTATTACCAATTACAGATTATAGCCAATTATTTAAATTTGTTGTTTTCCCATGCTCTTCCTATTATTAATTGATAAATGTGAAGTCTTGTGTTAACAATTTTTGTAAATGAAACTTCACAAGCAACAAAATCTTCTAAGGCTAAGACTTTAACCATGACTGTACAGAATCACAATTGCCCTTTTTCCGTATTTTCGATTGTCTTCAACTGTAAATTTGTTCCTTTGGAAAATCATCAAAAATACGATAAAAAGATGATATTTATGACAAAATATCCTTGTAATTGTCGGACTTACAGTCGTCTTGACAGTCTTATCTTTTGTGGGTATTAACCATATACATTGTATTCAAGCAAATTAAAATTCTATTTGTGTGTTTCTGTATTTTTGTAAAATCATTAACATATTTATAAAACTGTAAATATATATCTTTAAAGAAACATTTTGAATATTTGAAACTGAATTTTTCTTTTGGAACAGTTGTACATTTACTCAATTTAAAGAAAAAATTATTCCGTGCTGATCAGACCTTGCAGAGTTACAAATTTACTTCTTTTCCCTAAAATTTGATATTGAATAAAATGAGTATCCAAACCAAGCGTTGACATTTGTCTCAAAGGATTCGATGAGAATGTTAACATCAACCAGCAACTACTGATGGACAATACCTTGGTTATTTTCATTAATAATTTGAAAAACTAACATTTAAAGTTTTCATCTTTTGAACAGTTCAAAGTTTGTATTCCAAGAAAAAACGTTCTTACGGAAATTTAGAAATAATAAATAAATTCAGATTATCATATAAAGTGTTTTGAGATGTCATTATATTTTGAAACTTGATGGGATATATATTAATCCGCTCTACTATCCATCTGCATTATTGCCACAACCGATGTACGGCAACATTTCATTTCTGTTTTGGTTGAATCTATTCCTGGGCCGAGCGCCAGTCTTGTAGGTCAGATGATTGTAGGTCCAAAAATACACCCCATCAAGTCCAGTTTAAATATAAAAAAATATAATTGTGTGCTGAGTTTTTCTAGCAATTACAGTAAAAAAAAACTCGGTTTCAGTTGCAAAACCAAAAATTGATTGATTATTCAACCAATAAATCAATAAATAATTTTTCGAAAGGTCAAAACCAAAGTTGTCCATTTAAAATTTTTTCTAAAGTAAAGGTTTGTTTCTAGGAGAGACAAAAATCTATAGAGAGACACAAATTATTTGATTAATTTTTATTTTCAATGCTGGGTAAATTATTCTTTCATAACATACATTATAATAAAATGGTAAGGATCTTAAGTATCGATATCAAAACTGAACAGTAATAGAACAAAGGTCTATACTATTAATACTAAAATGAGTATAATTTCATATAACAACAAATTTTCCGAAGATTTAAATAATTATTCATCACTGCTATTAGGAATGTTATTTTTGATTATTAAAATTCATAAAGGTGAAATAAGAAAATTATCAAAAAATATTCTCTTTTTCCGGCATTTTTCAGATTTTTAAAAAAAACTTTATGTTAGGTACATGCGTATAAAATCATCAATATTGCATCGGGAAATTCAATTTTGGACTCTATAATGCATTTCCCCCTCTCCTTATACTATTTCCCCCCCCCTTCCCCTCATTTTCCCCCTCCTAAAGGTTAAAGAAGCCTTATAACTTTATTAATAGAGATTTCTCTCCGATTTATTGCATGGAGACCTGAATAGTGATTTAGTTTTTGAATCAAAATGAAAGTGGGGGAAAAATAAATTTTCCCTTGATTTTACCCGCATTTTCCAGTATTTTTTTTCAAAAACTTTGCGTTAGGTCCATGTGGGGTGTCTAAAATCATAAACATTGGGTCGGGAAACTCAATTCTGGATTTTATATTGCATTTCCCCCTCTCCTTATACCATCCCCCTCCCTTTCCCGCATTGTGATCTAGTTTGGGGAAAAAAAACCAAAGTGTGGGAAAATAAATTTTCTTCTCTTATTTTAAGGCATTTTTTTGGAAAGGTTTTTAAAATGTCTGAAAAATGAGTGAAAAATTAAGGGAAAAATTATTTCTCAAAAACTAGATTACATTTCAGGTCTGCATGCAAAAAATCAGAGAGAAATCTCTAGTAATAAAGTGAGAAGGCTTCTTTGACCTTTAAGAGGGGGAAAATTCGGAAAAGGGGAATTAGTATAAGTAGAGGGGGAAATGCATTATAGAGTCCAAAATTGAGTTTCCCAATGCAATATTGATGACTTTAGACACATGGACCTAACGATAAAGTTTTTGAAAAAATTTCTGAAAAATGTGTGAAAAATTAGCGGGAAAGTTATTTTTCCCCACTTTGGTGTTTGATTCAGGAGAATCATTGTCCTTGAGGATCATGATTTTTTGACTATAAGTTGAATGTTAATAATAATAATAATGCAAAAGATCAGAGAGAAATCTCTAAAACCAAAGTCTGAAGGCCCCCCCCTCCCTCCCCACCCTTAGTATGGAAATGTGGCCATTCCCCTTTTAAGATTCTTTCCATGAACCATGTAATTAATGCCTAATTTTTTTTTGAATAGAAAAAATACCAAGTTAAAAAAACAAAAGAAAACATTCCTATCGGATGAGTAAATAAAAACGTTGGGTGGAGTGGGTGGCAAATCAATCCCCATTTTTCTTGCTGCATCCTTTTTGAATGCTTTTTCACATTCCAGGAGCTAAAAATAAGCAAGTTAGAATTTGTTAACAGTATATGGTTCATATCTTCAAGGGCTTGAAAACATAAACAAAAATAAAAAAATAGCTAATAGCAGCTAAAGTTATATTTTTAATTTACAGTTTCTCAAATTAAAAAAATGGGCTTATAAATTCGTCAAAAAAGTTTTTCAAATAAAAATTGTTAGTTATTTAAATACTTGCGTGGATTTTCGCGTTCTGCTCCTTCTTCTGTCGTTTAAATTCTTTCCGTTCATAGTATGAGGTTGGCTTGACATTCTCTTTTCCAGTTGGTACATTTTCTGGGATAATGACTCTTGGTGCCGTTGGTAGAATATGACGGGCAGGATTGGTTGGTCTTGGAAGCACAGAATTGGTCGATCTTGGAATCATATGGTCGGTCTTGGAAGCGCAGGATTGGTCGGTCTTAGAAGCGCAGGTTGGGTTGGTCTTGGGAGAGCAGAATTTATTTGTCTTTGAAGTGCAGGATTGATCGGTCTTGAATTCGCAGGATTGATTATTCTGCGAACCATTCTGTGAGCCGTAGGAGGCGGAATTATTCTGATTCGGAGTGGTTTTAGATTTAAACAAAGCTCCTGCGGGAAACATAGATTTGTAGGGGATGGTGTCTAATCTGGGGGTGGAGTATGAACAAGAGGCGATAGGAGAAGAAGCTTCATCTTCAGACTCTGAGACTGTTGATGAACGAGGGGGTGTCGATAAAGGTCTAAATAAAAATTTTAATGATAATTCACATGAGTTTAATCATAAACTTCTCTAATAAATAATATATTTAGAATGTTTAATCTACTGAACGAGCGATGTGACCTTTTTATGTCATTTAAAGATATTCCATTTAATTACAAATTAAAAAAGCTTATGCACTTTGGTCACAGGATAATATTTATTCAGAAATACAGAGAAGGTGGGGCTAATTTAAATGCTCTAGGAGAAAAAACAAAGTGTACATCCAATCACATAACTTTAGTTAAAACCCTCATTTACTTGTAAATCATGAATTTTCCCATCAAGCGATTAAAACTTGATTAAAACAAACAAGATGTCCGAGCTGGGGGATGGGGGAAAGTTGAATTACATTTCAAGGATATGTATAACCCTGTTTGTAAATCAAGGGTTTCATATACTCACTCTTGTTCATTCTCCTCCCTAACGCTAACATCCTCCAGGTACTCATAGCTCGGTTCAACAATTCCTTCCTCTCCCGTCAAAAAGATTTCACCGTCCGGGCCTAAATTAAAAATCAATAAAAAAAAATCAATCAAACCGTAACAGGCTATTCAAAGGCTCCAATTTGATATCTTTGCCCTATTTAACTTATTGAGATATGACCGCTTAGAGATATTAAAGATTTTACTGGTAGTTAATTAGTATGAATGCAAAGTAAGCACGAGCTAACAAAAGTTTTGGCTGAGGAAGTATTAAATCAAATTTAAAAATATATTCTCAGAAGTACATTGCTTTATGATCCAAGGGTTATACAAATATGGACAAGAAATGTTTTTTAAAGAGTATCTGTTTGTTGAAAAAAAGATAATCAAATATTTCCTTGTCTCAATAAGGTTTATCAGTTTAAAAATAAAAATAAACGAAAAAACCCAACATATCCTTAAAATTCTTCTTAATCAATTTTGGATCATGGATCTGGATCCAGACCCGAATCAAAATCAAATGGATACTAATGGATATTCTCGAAAATATAAACTTTCAATGTTTTATTTTTCATCTGTATGAAAGACTTTTTTGTTTGTTTAAACATGAAGAGCTCAAAATCTAATAATTTCTTTCATAATTTTTATTTGTAAAAATGGACAGCAAGTGCAGTGGAACGTAATGAATTTCCAAAGAGAAGACTATGTCAGTATATCTTATGCATATAACAAAGATTTCAAGAGTACTTTGAGAATTTGATATATTTTAAGAATATATACGGTTTTTTAAGTTATATGTTCAAAAGTGTAAGAGTATAAATTTTGCTAAAATGATCGATTTCCACCAATAAATCTAATAACTAAAACATAACAAAAAATTGGATGGGATGGTTTAAAAAAAATCATGCAGTGTCACTTAAAACTAAGTCTATGTGAGATATGCATAATCTGTTCTGTTGAAATTTTTTAGTTTTTCATGGTGACTTTTGACCATATTATAAATATTAACTTTACCAGATGGAGGTTTTAGAGCTGGCCCCCCTCCAGTTTTTGAGCAGGCAGCCTTGTGTGATCTCTGAATACATTTGAATCTCACCTAGTCCAGTTTCTAATGAGAAAAATAAATGTAAATTTCCAAATAAATTACTTAGATCTTAAGACCCATAGACAATAAGACAATAAGTAGTTTTCAAATCTAGTCACTAGTCACATAATTGGATTAAATCTAATAAACTGTTAGTTTTGTACTGTGAAAAACTAAATGCAGATAAGTTAGTTAAAAACTAAATTTTATTTTAAATGTTTTGATTTTATGGTGCTATGGAAACGCCTCAACACGGAAATGCCTCAAAAAAAAGCGGAAACCCCTCAAAAACCGGTTTTTTTGAGATGTTTCCGCAATTTCTGCAAGAAAAACGGAAATCCCTCAAAACCCAGTTTTTGAGGGGTTTCCTCTTTATTTTGAGGCGTTTCCTAAAATTTTTGAGGGGTTTCCGCTTTTCACCTGACAATTATTTTTGAGGAATTTCCCAATATTTTTGAGGGATTTCCCAATATTTTTGAGGCATTTCCGCAAAATTTTTGAGGCGTTTCCGTATTTTAAAAACTTGATTTAGTTGAGGTGTTTCCTCTTTTTTTTGAGGCGTTTCCGCAAA